>NC_091985.1:185826874-185946044 GCF_044704955.1 Pristiophorus japonicus | reverse complement strand
ACTCCACTCCAATCCACCTCACTCCAATCGAATGCACTCCACTCCAATCAACTCAACTCCACTCCAAGCCACTCCACTCCAATTCACTCCACTCCAAACCAATCCACTCCAAACCACTCCACTCCAAACCAATCCACTCTAAACCACTCCACTCCAATCCAATCCACTCCAATCCACTCCTCTCCACTCCAATACACTCCATTCCACTCCAATCCACTCCACTCCACTCCAATCCACTCCAGTCCAAACCACTCCACTCCACTCCAATACACTCCACTCCACTCCAACCCACTCCAATCCGCTTCAATCTACTCCACTCCTCTCCACTACAATCCACTCCACTCCACTCCGCTACAATCCACTCCACTCCAATCCAATCCACTCCAATCCACTCCACTCCACACCAATCCACTCCACTCCAATCCACTCCAATCCACTCCACACCAATCCAACCCAATCCACTCCAATTCAATCTATTCCACTCCAATCCATTCCAATCCAATCCACACCAATCCAACCAACTCCACTCCAATTCATTCCAATCCAATCCACTCCATTCCAACCCACTCCACTCCACTCCACTCCAATCGAATCCAATCCATACCAATCCAATCCACTCCACTCCAACCCACTCCACTCCACTCTAACCCACTCCACTCCACTCCACTCCAATCCACTTCAATCCACTCCACTCCAATCCAATCAACTCCAATTCACTCCACTCCATTCCATTCCACTCCACTCCACTCCAATCCACTCCACTCCACTCCAATCCACTCCAGTCCAATCCACTCCAATCCATTGCAGTCCACTCCAATCCACTCCACTCCACTCCACTCCGATCCAATCCAATCCACTCCACGCCACTCCAACCCACTCCAAACCACTTCATGCCTCCCCACTCCAATCCAATCTGCTCCACTCCACTACAATGCACTCCTCTCCAATCCAATCCACTCCACTCCAATCCACTCCAATCCACTCCAATCCACTCCGCTCCAATCCAACCCACTCCACTCCAATTCAATCCAATCCACTCCAATCAATTCCAATCCAATCTACTCCACTCCAACCAACTCCACTCCAATCCATTCCTATCCAATCCACTCCACTCCAACTCACTCCACTCCAATTAACTCCACTCCACTCCTATCCAATCCAAACGAATCCACACCAATCCAATCCAATACAATCCACTCCACCCCAATCCAATCCACTCCAATCCAATCCAGCTCACTCCACTCCAATCCACTCCACTCCAATCCAATCCACTCCACACCATTCCAATCCACTCCACTACAATCCAATCTACTCCACTCCACTCCAATCCAATCCACTCCACTTCAATCCAATCCACTCCACTACAATCCAATCCACTCCAATCCACTCCAACACTCTCCACTCTACTCCACTCAACTCCAATCCAGTCCAATCTACTCCACTCCACACCACTCCAAACCAATCCAATCCACTACACTCCAATCCAATCCTCTCTACTCTAATCCAATCCACTCCAATCCACTCCAACCCTCTCCACTCCACTCTACTCAACTGCAATCCAATCCAATCTATTCCACTCCACACCACTCCAAACCAATCCAATTCACTCCGCTCCACTCCACTCCACTCCACTCCAATCCAATCCACTCCAATCCTCTCCACTCCAATCCAATCTACTCCAATCCAATCCAATCCAATCCACTTCACTCCAAGCCACTCCACTCCAATCCAATGCACTCCACTCAAATCAACTCAACTCCACTCCAATCCACTCCACTCCAATCCAAACCACTCCACTCCAATTAACTCCACTCCACTCCGATCCAATCCAATCTAATCCACTCCAATCCAATCCAATACACTCCACTCCAATCCAATCCACTCCAATCCAATCAATTCAACTCCACTCCAATTCAATCCACTCCACTCCAATCCAATCCACTCCATTCCAATCCAATCCTCTCCACTCTAATCCAATCCACTCTAATCCACTGCAACCCTCCCCAATCCACTCCACTCAACTGCAATCCAATCCAATCTACTCCACTCCACATTACTCCAAACAAATCCAATTTACTCCACACCACTCCAACCCAACTCCAATCCACTCCAATCCACTCCACACCTCTCCACTCCAATCCACTCCACTCCACTCAAATCTACTCCACGCCAATTCAATGTGCTCCAATCCACTCCAATCCACTCCACTCCAATCCACTCCAATCCACTCCACTCCACTCCAATCCACTCCACTCCAATCCAATCCACTCCAATCTGCTCCACTCCACTCCATTCCACTCCGCTCCAATCCAATCCACTCCACTCCAATCCACTCCACTCCAATCCAATCCACTCCACTCCAATCCAATGCACCCCAATCCAATCCACTGCACTCCACTAACCTCCAATCCACTGCAGTCCACTCCAATCCACTCCACTCCATTGCACTCCAATCCAATCCAATCCACTCCACTCCACTCCAACCCACTCCAAACCACTCCATGCCTCTCCACTCCAATCCAATCCACTCCAATCCACTCCACTCCAATCCAACCCACTCCACTCCAATTCAATCCCATCCACTCCAATCAATTCCAATCCAATCTACTCCACACCAACAAACTACACTCCAATCCATTCCAATCCAATCCACTCCACTCCAACTCACTCCACTCCACTCCACTCCAATCCAAACCAATCCATTCCAATCCAATCCACTCCACTCCAACACACTCCACTCCACTCTACCCCAATCCAAACCAATCCATTTAAATCCATTCCAATTAAATCCAATCCACTCCAATCCAATCCAATCCACTCCACTCCAATCCACTCCACTCCAATCCAATGCACTCCACTCCAATTAACTCCAATCCACTCCTATCCAATCCAAACGAATCCACACCAATCCAATCCACTCCAATCCAATCCACTCCACTCCACTCCAATCCACTCCACTCCAATCCAATCCACTCCACACCATTCCAATCCACTCCACTCCACTCCAATCCAAACCACTCCAATACAATCTACTCCACTCCACACCGCTCCACTTCAATCCACTCCACTCCAATCCAATCCATTTCACTCCAATCAACTCCACTCCAATCTAATCCATTCCACTCCAATCCAATCCACTCTACTTCAATCCAATCCACTCCACTACAATCCAATCCACTCCAATCGACTCCAACGCTCTCCACTCAACTCCAATCCAATCCAATCTACTCCACTCCACACCACTCCAAACCAATCCAATCCAATCCACTCCACTCCACTCCACTCCAACCCACTCCAATCCACTCCAATCCACTCCACTCCTCTCCACTCCAATCCACTCCACTCCACTCCACTCCAATCCACTCCACTCCAATTTAATCCGCTCCAATCCACTCCAATCCACTCCACACCAATCCACTCCACTCCAATCCAATCCACTACAATGCACTCCAATCCGCTCCACTCCACTCCATTCTACTCCACTCCAATCCACTCCACTCCACTCGAATCCACTCCACTCCAATCCAATCCACCCCAATCCAATCCAATCCAATCCACTCCTCTCCACTCCACTCCAATCCAATCCACTCCAATCCTCTCCACTCCAATCCAATCTACTCCACTCCAATCCAATCCAATACACTCCACTCCAATCCAATCCACTCCAATCCAATCAACTCCACTCCACTCCAATTCAATCCACTCCACTCCAATCCAATCCACTCCATTCCAATCCAATCCTCTCCACTCCATTCCAATCCACTCAAATCCACTCCAACTTTCCCTACTCCACTCCACTCAACTGCAATCCAATCCAATCTACTCCACTCCACACCACTCCAAACAAATCCAATTCACTCCACTCCACTCCAACCCACTCCAATCCACTCCAATCCACTCCACACCTCTCCACTCCAATCCACTCCACTCCACTCAAATCTACTCCACTCCAATTCAATGTGCTCCAATCCACTCCAATCCACTCCACTCCAATCCATTCCAATCCACTCCACTCCACTCCAATCCACTCCACTCCAAACCAATCCACTCCAATCTGCTCCACTCCACTCCATTCCACTCCGCTCCAATCCACTCCACTCCACTCCAATCCACTCCACTCCAATGCAATCCACCCCAATCCAATCCAATCCACTGCACTCCACTCCACTCCAATCCACTCCAATCCACTCCACTCCAATCCAATCCACTGCAATCCATTCCACTTCAATCCACTCCACTCAAACCCACTCCACTCCACTCCACTCCAATTCATTCCAATCCATTCCAATCCAATCCAATGCACTCCACTCCAACCCACTCCACTCCACTCCAACCCACTCCAATCCACTCCACTCCAATCCATTCCGCTCCAATCCAATCCACTCCAACCCAATCCAATCCACTCCACTCCAATCCACCTCACTCCAATCGAATGCACTCCACTCCAATCAACTCAACTCCACTCCAAGCCACTCCACTCCAATTCACTCCACTCCAAACCAATCCACTCCAAACCACTCCACTCCAAACCAATCCACTCCAAACCACTCCACTCCAATCCAATCCACTCCAATCCACTCCTCTCCACTCCAATACACTCCATTCCACTCCAATCCACTCCACTCCACTCCAATCCACTCCAGTCCAAACCACTCCACTCCACTCCAATACACTCCACTCCACTCCAACCCACTCCAATCCGCTTCAATCTACTCCACTCCTCTCCACTACAATCCACTCCACTCCACTCCGCTACAATCCACTCCACTCCAATCCAATCCACTCCAATCCACTCCACTCCACACCAATCCACTCCACTCCAATCCACTCCAATCCACTCCACACCAATCCAACCCAATCCACTCCAATTCAATCTATTCCACTCCAATCCATTCCAATCCAATCCACACCAATCCAACCAACTCCACTCCAATTCATTCCAATCCAATCCACTCCATTCCAACCCACTCCACTCCACTCCACTCCAATCGAATCCAATCCATACCAATCCAATCCACTCCACTCCAACCCACTCCACTCCACTCTAACCCACTCCACTCCACTCCACTCCAATCCACTTCAATCCACTCCACTCCAATCCAATCAACTCCAATTCACTCCACTCCATTCCATTCCACTCCACTCCACTCCAATCCACTCCACTCCACTCCAATCCACTCCAGTCCAATCCACTCCAATCCATTGCAGTCCACTCCAATCCACTCCACTCCACTCCACTCCGATCCAATCCAATCCACTCCACGCCACTCCAACCCACTCCAAACCACTTCATGCCTCCCCACTCCAATCCAATCTGCTCCACTCCACTACAATGCACTCCTCTCCAATCCAATCCACTCCACTCCAATCCACTCCAATCCACTCCAATCCACTCCGCTCCAATCCAACCCACTCCACTCCAATTCAATCCAATCCACTCCAATCAATTCCAATCCAATCTACTCCACTCCAACCAACTCCACTCCAATCCATTCCTATCCAATCCACTCCACTCCAACTCACTCCACTCCAATTAACTCCACTCCACTCCTATCCAATCCAAACGAATCCACACCAATCCAATCCAATACAATCCACTCCACCCCAATCCAATCCACTCCAATCCAATCCAGCTCACTCCACTCCAATCCACTCCACTCCAATCCAATCCACTCCACACCATTCCAATCCACTCCACTACAATCCAATCTACTCCACTCCACTCCAATCCAATCCACTCCACTTCAATCCAATCCACTCCACTACAATCCAATCCACTCCAATCCACTCCAACACTCTCCACTCTACTCCACTCAACTCCAATCCAGTCCAATCTACTCCACTCCACACCACTCCAAACCAATCCAATCCACTACACTCCAATCCAATCCTCTCTACTCTAATCCAATCCACTCCAATCCACTCCAACCCTCTCCACTCCACTCTACTCAACTGCAATCCAATCCAATCTATTCCACTCCACACCACTCCAAACCAATCCAATTCACTCCGCTCCACTCCACTCCACTCCACTCCAATCCAATCCACTCCAATCCTCTCCACTCCAATCCAATCTACTCCAATCCAATCCAATCCAATCCACTTCACTCCAAGCCACTCCACTCCAATCCAATGCACTCCACTCAAATCAACTCAACTCCACTCCAATCCACTCCACTCCAATCCAAACCACTCCACTCCAATTAACTCCACTCCACTCCGATCCAATCCAATCTAATCCACTCCAATCCAATCCAATACACTCCACTCCAATCCAATCCACTCCAATCCAATCAATTCAACTCCACTCCAATTCAATCCACTCCACTCCAATCCAATCCACTCCATTCCAATCCAATCCTCTCCACTCTAATCCAATCCACTCTAATCCACTGCAACCCTCCCCAATCCACTCCACTCAACTGCAATCCAATCCAATCTACTCCACTCCACATTACTCCAAACAAATCCAATTTACTCCACACCACTCCAACCCAACTCCAATCCACTCCAATCCACTCCACACCTCTCCACTCCAATCCACTCCACTCCACTCAAATCTACTCCACTCCAATTCAATGTGCTCCAATCCACTCCAATCCACTCCACTCCAATCCACTCCAATCCACTCCACTCCACTCCAATCCACTCCACTCCAATCCAATCCACTCCAATCTGCTCCACTCCACTCCATTCCACTCCGCTCCAATCCAATCCACTCCACTCCAATCCACTCCACTCCAATCCAATCCACTCCACTCCAATCCAATGCACCCCAATCCAATCCACTGCACTCCACTAACCTCCAATCCACTCCAATCCACTCCAATCCAATCCACTCCAATCCATTCCAATCAAATCCACTCCACTCCAAACAACTCCACTGCAATCCATTCCAATTCAATCCACTCCACTCCAACCCACTCCACTCCACTCCACTCCAATTCAGTCCAATCCATTCCAATTCAATCCAATGCACTCCACTCCAACCCACTCCACTCCACTCCAATCCACTCCACTCCAATCCATTCCGCTCCAATCCAATCCACTCCAACCCAATCCAATCCAATCCACTCCACTCCAATCCACCTCACTCCAATCGAATGCACTCCACTCCAATCAACTCAACTCCACTCCAAGCCACTCCACTCCAATCCACTCCACTCCAAACCAATCCACTCCAATCCACTCCACACCAATCCAATCCACTCCAATCCACTCCTCTCCACTCCAATACACTCCACTCCACTCCAATCCACTCCAGTCCAAACCACTCCACTCCACTCCAATACACTCCACTCCACTCCAGTCCAATCCACTCCAATCCACTCCACACCTCTCCACTCCAATCCACTCCACTCCACTCAAATCTACTCCACTCCAATTCAATGTGCTCCAATCCATGCCAATCCACTCCACTCCAATCCACTCCAATCCATTCCAATCCACTTCACTCCAATACACTCCACTCCACTCCAACCCACTCCAATCCGCTTCAATCTACTCCACTCCTCTCCACTACAATCCACTCCACTCCACTCTGCTACAATCCACTCCACTCCAATCCAATCCACTCCAATCCACTCCACTCCACTCCAATCCACTCCACTCCAATCCACTCCAATCCACTCCACACCAATCCAAGCCACTCCACTCCAATTCAATCTATTCCACTCCAATCCATTCCAATCCAATCCACACCAATCCAACCAACTCCACTCCAATCCATTCCAATCCAATCCACTCCATTCCAACCCACTCCACTCCACTCTAACCCACTCCACTCCACTCCACTCAAATCCACTTCAATCCACTCCACTCCAATCCAATCCACTCCAATTCACTCCACTCCATTCCATTCCACTCCACGCCACTCCAATCCACTCCACTCCAATCCAATCCACTCCACAGCATTCCAATCCACTCCACTCCACTCCAATCCAAACCACTCCAATAAAATCTACTCCACTCCAATCCGCTCCACTTCAATCCACTCCATTCCAATCCAATCCATTTCACTCCAATCAACTACACTCCAATCCAATTCACTCCTCTCCAATCCAATCCACTCCACTTCAATCCAATCCACTCCACTACAATTCAATCCACTCCAATCCACTCCAACACTCTCCACTCTACTCCACTCAACTCCAATCCAGTCCAATCTACTCCACTCCACACCACTCCAAACCAATCCAATCCACTCCACTCCACTCCACTCCAACCCACTCCAATCCACTCCAACCCTCTCCACTCCAATCCACTCCACTCCACTCCACTCTAATCCACTCCACTCCAATTCAATCCGCTCCAATCCACTCCACTCCAATTCACTCCACACCAATCCACTCCAATCCACTCCACTCCAATCCAACACCCTCCAATCCACTCCGCTCCAATCCACTCCACTCCACTCTAATCCACTCCAATCCAATCCAATCCACCCCAATCCAATCCAATCCACTCCTCTCCACTCCACTCCAACCCACTCCACTCCAAATCAATCCACTCCAATTCGTTCCAATCCACTCCACTCCACTCCAAACAACTCCACTCCACTCCAATCCAATCCAATCCATTCCAATCCAATCCAATGCTCACCACTCCAACCCACTCCACTCCACTTCAAACCAATCCAATCCACTCCACTCCAATCCACTCGACTCCAATCCAATGCACCCTACTCCAATCAACTAAACTCCACTCCAAGCCACTCCACTCCAATCCACTCCACTCCAATCCAATCCAATCCACTCCACTCCAATCCAATCAAATCCAATCAACTCCACTCCAATCCAATCCACTCCACTCCAATCCAATCCACTCCACTCCAATCCAATCCTCTCCACTCTAATCCAATCCACCCCAATCCAATCCAACCCTCTCCACTCCACTCTAATCAACTCCAATCCAATCCATTTCACTCCAATCAACTACACTCCAATCCAATCCTCTCCACTCTAATCCAATCCACTCCAATCCAATCCAACCCTCTCCACTCCACTCTACTCAACTCCAATCCAATCCAATCTATTCCACTGCACACCACTCCAAACCAATCCAATCCACTCCACTCCACTCCACTGCAATCCACTCCAATCCACTCCAATCCACTCCACTCCTCTCCAATCCAATCCACTCAACTCCACTCCAATCCACTCCACTCCAATCCAATCCACTCCAACCCATCCACTCCACTCTAATCCACTCCACTACAATCCACTACAATCAACTCCACTCCACTCCAATCCACTCCACTCCAATCCGCTCCACTCCACTCCATTCCACTCCATTCTTATCCACTCCACTCCACTCCAATCCACTCGACTCCAATCCAATCCACCCCAATCCAATCCAGTCTACTCCACTCCACTCCACTCCAGTACAATCCACTCCAATCCACTCCAATCCAATAAAATCCACTCCAATCCAATCCACTCCAAACCAATCCATTCCAATCCATTCCACTCCCATGCACTCCACTCCAATCCACTCCACTCCAATCTACTCCAATCCAATCTAATCCACTCCAAACCACTCCATTCCAATCCACTCCACTCCAATCTACTCCACTCCACTCCAATCCTCACGACTCCAATCCAATCCACACCACTCAAATCCACTCCACTCCACTCCAATCCACTCCACTCCAATCCACTCCACTCCAATCCAATCCACTCCAATCCACTCCACTCCAATACACTCCACTCCATTCAACTCCACTCCACGCCAATCCACTCCACTCCAATCCAGTACAATCCATTCCAATCCAATGTACTCCACTCCAACCCACTCCACTCCACTCCAACCCACTCCAAACCACACCACTCCAATCCATTCCGCTCCAATCCAATCCACTCCAACCCAATCCAATCCACTCCTCTCCAATCCACCTCACTCCAATCCAATGCACTCCACTCCAACCCACTCCACTCCACTCCAACCCATTCGAATCCACTCCACTCCCATGCACTCCACTCCAATCCACTCCACTCCACTCCAATCCACTCCAATCCAATCTAATCCAATCCACTCCAATCCAATCCTCTCCATTCCAATCCAATCCACTCCAATCCATTCCACTCCACTCCAATCCTCACGACTCCAATCCAATCCACACCACTCCAATCCACTCCACTCCACTCCAATCCACTCCAATCCAATCCAATCTACTCCAAACCACTCCAATCTAATCATCTCCGCTCCAATCCACTCCAATCCAATCCACTCCAATCCACTCCACTCCAATCCACTTCATACCACTCCAATCCAATCCACTCCACTCCAATCCACTCCAATCCAATCCACTCCAATCCACTCCACTCCAATCCACTCCAATCCAATCTGATCCACTCCAATCCAATCCAATCCAATCCACTCCAATCCACTCAAATCCACTCCAATCCAGTCCACTCCAATCCAATCCACTCCACTCAAATCCACTCCACTCCAATCCAATCCACTCCAATCCACTCAACTCCAATACACTCCACTCCATTCAACTCCACTCCACGCCAATCCACTCCACTCACATCGAATCCAATCCATTCCAATCCAATATAATGCACTCCACTCCAACCCACTCCACTCCACTCCACTCCAGCCCAGTCCAATCCATTCCAAACCAATCCAATGCACTCCACTCCAACCAACTCCACTCCACTCCAACCCACTCCAATCCACTCCAATCCAATCCATTTCACTACAATCAACTACACTCCAATCCAATCCTCTCCACTCTAATCCAATCCACTCCAATCCAATCCAACCCTCTCCACTCCACTCTACTCAACTCCAATCCAATCCAATCTATTCCACTCCACACCACTCCAAACCAATCCAATCCACTCCACTCCACTCCTCTCCAATCCACTCCAATCCACTCCAATCCACTCCACTCATCTCCAATCCAATCCACTCCACTCCACTCCAATCCACTCCACTCCAATCCAATCCACTCCAATCCTCTCCACTCCACTCCAATCCTCTCCAATCCACTCCACTCCAATCCACTCCAATCAACTCCACTCCACTCCAATCCACTCCACTCCAATCCGCTCCACTCCACTCCATTCCACACCATTCCAATCCACTCCACTCCACTCCAATCCATTCGACTCCAATCCAAGCCACCCCAATCCAATCCAGTACACTCCACTCCACTCCACTCAAGTACAATCCACTCCAATCCACTCCACTCCAATAAAATCCACTCCAATCCAATCCACTCCAAACCAATCCATTCCAATCCACTCCACTCCCATGCACTCCACTCCAATCCACTCCACTCCACTCCAATCCACTCCAATCCAATCTAATCCACTCCAAACCACTCCATTCCAATCCAATCCACTCCAATCTACTCCACTCCACTCCAATCCTCACGACTCGAATCCAATCCACACCACTCCAATCCACTCCACTCCAATCCAATCCACTCCACTCCAATCAACTCCACTCCAATACAATCCACTCCAATACACTCCACTCCAATACACTCCACTCCATTCAACTCCACTCCACGCCAATCCACTCCACTCCAATCCAATCCAATCCATTACAATCCAATCGAATGCACTCCACTCCAACCCACTCCAAACCACACCACTCCAATCCATTCCGCTCCAATCCACTCCACTCCACTCCAAACCACTCCACTCCAATCCAATCCACTCCAATCCTCTCCACTCCACTCCAATCCACTCCACTCCAATCCACTCCAATCAACTCCACTCCACTCCAATCAACTCCACACCACTCCAATCCAATCAACTCCACTCCATTCCAATCCACTCCTCTCCACTCCAATCCACTCGACTCCAATCCAATCCACCCCAATCCAACCCACTCCACTCCACTCCACTCCAATCCAGTCCAATCCATTCCAATCCAATCCAATGCACTCCACTCCAAACCACTCCACTCCACTCCAACCCACTCCAAACCACACCACTCCAATCCATTGCGCTCCAATCCAATCCACTCCAACCCAATCCAATCCACTCCACTCCAACCCACTTCACTCCACTCCAACCCATTCCAATCCACTCCACCCCCATGCACTCCACTCCAATCCACTCCATTCCAATCCAATCCACTCCAATCCACTCCACTCCACTCCAATCTCACGACTCCAATCCAATCCACACCACTCCAATCCACTCCACTCCACTCCAATCCACTCCAATCCAATCCAATGCACTCCAAACCACTCCAATCCAATCCACTCCACTCCAATCCACTCCAATCCACTCCAACACTCTCCACTCTACTCCACTCAGCTCCAATCCAATCCAATCTACTCCACTCCACACCACTCCAAACCAATCCAATCCATTCCACTCCACTCCAATCCACTCCAATCCACTCCAACACTCTCCACTCTACTCCACTCAACTCCAATCCAATCCAATCTACTCCACTCCACACCACTCCAAACCAATCCAATCCTCTCCACTCCAATCCACTCCACTCCACTCCACTCTAATCCACTACACTCCAATTCGATCCGCTCCAATCCACTCCACTCCAATTCACTCCACACCAATCCACTCCAATCCACTCCACTCCAATCCACTCCACTCCAATCCAATCCACCCCAATCCACTCCAATCCGCTGCACTCCACTCCATTCCACTCCGCTCCAATCCACTCCACTCCACTCCAATCCACTCCAATCCAATCCAATCCACCCCAATCCAATCCACTCCTCTCCACTCCACTCCAATCCACTCCACTCCAAACCAATCCACTCCAATTCGTTCCAATCCACTCCACTCCACTCCAAACAACTCCACTCCACTCCAATCCAATCCAATCCATTCCAATCCAATCCAATGTTCACCACTCCAACCCACTCCACTCCACTCCAACCCAATCCAATCCACTCCACTCCAAACCACTCGACTCCAATCCGCTCCACTCCACTCCATTCCACACCATTCCAATCCACTCCACTCCACTCCAATCCACTCCACTCCACTCCAATCCACCCCAATCCAATCTAGTACACTCCACTCCACTCAAGTACAATCCACTCCAATCCACTCCACTCCAATAAAATCCACTCCAATCCAATCCACTCCAAACCAATCCATTCCAATCCACTCCACTCCCATGCACTCCACTCCAATCCACTCCACTCCACTCCACTCTAATCCACTACACTCCAATTCGATCCGCTCCAATCCACTCCACTCCAATTCACTCCACACCAATCCACTCCACTCCACTCCACTCCAATCCACTCCACTCCAATCCAATCCACCCCAATCCACTCCAATCCGCTGCACTCCACTCCATTCCACTCCGCTCCAATCCACTCCACTCCACTCCAATCCACTCCAATCCAATCCAATCCACCCCAGTCCAATCCACTCCTCTCCACTCCACTCCAATCCACTCCACTCCAAACCAATCCACTCCAATTCGTTCCAATCCACTCCACTCCACTCCAAACAACTCCACTCCACTCCAATCCAATCCAATCCATTCCAATCCAATCCAATGTTCACCACTCCAACCCACTCCACTCCACTCCAACCCAATCCAATCCACTCCACTCCAAACCACTCGACTCCAATCCGCTCCACTCCACTCCATTCCACACCATTCCAATCCACTCCACTCCACTCCAATCCACTCCACTCCACTCCAATCCACCCCAATCCAATCTAGTACACTCCACTCCACTCAAGTACAATCCACTCCAATCCACTCCACTCCAATAAAATCCACTCCAATCCAATCCACTCCACTCCAAACCACTCGACTCCAATCCGCTCCACTCCACTCCATTCCACACCATTCCAATCCACTCCACTCCACTCCAATCCACTCCACTCCACTCCAATCCACCCCAATCCAATCTAGTACACTCCACTCCACTCAAGTACAATCCACTCCAATCCACTCCACTCCAATCCAATCCAATCCATTCCAATCCAATCCAATGCACTCCACTCCAATCCACTCCACTCCACTCCAATCCACTCCACTCCAATCCTCACGACTCGAATCCAATCCACACCACTCCAATCCACACCACTCCAATCCAATCCACTCCACTCCAATCCACTCCACTCCAATACAATCCACTCCAATACACTCCACTCCAATACACTCCACTCCATTCAACTCCACTCCACGCCAATCCACTCCACTCCAATCCAATCCAATCCATTCCAATCCAATCGAATGCACTCCACTCCAACCCACTCCAAAGCACACCACTCCAATCCATTCCGCTCCAAACCACTCCACTCCACTCCAATCCACTCCACTCCAATCCAATCCACTCCAATCCTCTCCACTCCACTCCAATCCACTCCACTCCAATCCAATCCACCCCAATCCAATCCAGTCCACTCCACTCCACGCCACTCCAGTACAATCAACTCCAATCCACTCCACTCCAATAAAATCCACTCCAATCCAATCCACTCCGAAACCAATCCATTCCAATCCACTCCACTCCGATGCACTCCACTCCAATCCACTCCACTCCACTCCAATCCACTCCAATCCAATCTAATCCACTCCAAACCACTCCATTCCAATACAATCCACTCCACTCCACTCTAATCCTCACGAATCCAATCCAATCCACACCACTCCAATCCACTCCACTCCATTCAACTCCACTCCAATCCAATCCAATCCATTCCAATCCAATCCAATGCACTCCACTCCAACCCACTCCACTCCACTCCAAACCACTCCAAACCACACCACTCCAATCCATTCCGCTCCAATCCAATCCACTCCAACCCAATCCAATCCACTCCACTCCAATCCACCTCACTCCAATCCAATCCACTCCACTCCAACCCACTCCACTCCACTCCAACCCATTCCAATCCACTCCACTCCCATGCACTCCACTCAAATCCACTCCACTCCACTCCAATCCACTCCAATCCAATCTAATCCAATCCACTCCAATCCAATCCTCTCCATTCCAATCCAATCTAATCCAATCCACTCCAATCCAATCCTCTCCATTCCAATCCAATCCACTCCAATCCATTCCGCTCCAATCCAATCCACACCACTCCAATCCACTCCACTCCACTCCAATCCACTCCAATCCAATCCAATCCACTCCAAACCACTCCAATCCAATCCACTCCACTCCAATCCACTCCAATCCAATCCACTCCAATCCACTCCACTCCAATCCACTCCAAACCACTCCAATCCAATCCACTCCACTCCAATCCACTCCAATCCACTCCACTCCAGTCAACTCCAATCCAATCCACTCCACTCCAATGCACTCCACTCCAATCCAATCCACTCCAATCCACTTCACTCCAATACACTCCACTCCATTCAACTCCACTCCACGCCAATCCACTCCACTCCAATCCAATCCAATCCATTACAATCCAATCGAATGCACTCCACTCCAACCCACTCCAAACCACACCACTCCAATCCATTCCGCTCCAATCCACTCCACTCCACTCCAAACCACTCCACTCCAATCCAATCCACTCCAATCCTCTCCACTCCACTCCAATCCACTCCACTCCAATCCACTCCAATCAACTCCACTCCACTCCAATCAACTCCACACCACTCCAATCCAATCAACTCCACTCCATTCCAATCCACTCCTCTCCACTCCAATCCACTCGACTCCAATCCAATCCACCCCAATCCAACCCACTCCACTCCACTCCACTCCAATCCAGTCCAATCCATTCCAATCCAATCCAATGCACTCCACTCCAAACCACTCCACTCCACTCCAACCCACTCCAAACCACACCACTCCAATCCATTGCGCTCCAATCCAATCCACTCCAACCCAATCCAATCCACTCCACTCCAACCCACTTCACTCCACTCCAACCCATTCCAATCCACTCCACCCCCATGCACTCCACTCCAATCCACTCCATTCCAATCCAATCCACTCCAATCCACTCCACTCCACTCCAATCCTCACGACTCCAATCCAATCCACACCACTCCAATCCACTCCACTCCACTCCAATCCACTCCAATCCAATCCAATGCACTCCAAACCACTCCAATCCAATCCACTCCACTCCAATCCACTCCAATCCACTCCAACACTCTCCACTCTACTCCACTCAGCTCCAATCCAATCCAATCTACTCCACTCCACACCACTCCAAACCAATCCAATCCATTCCACTCCACTCCAATCCACCTCCAATCCACTCCAACACTCTCCACTCTACTCCACTCAACTCCAATCCAATCCAATCTACTCCACTCCACACCACTCCAAACCAATCCAATCCTCTCCACTCCAATCCACTCCACTCCACTCCACTCTAATCCACTACACTCCAATTCGATCCGCTCCAATCCACTCCACTCCAATTCACTCCACACCAATCCACTCCAATCCACTCCACTCCAATCCACTCCACTCCAATCCAATCCACCCCAATCCACTCCAATCCGCTGCACTCCACTCCATTCCACTCCGCTCCAATCCACTCCACTCCACTCCAATCCACTCCAATCCAATCCAATCCACCCCAATCCAATCCACTCCTCTCCACTCCACTCCAATCCACTCCACTCCAAACCAATCCACTCCAATTCGTTCCAATCCACTCCACTCCACTCCAAACAACTCCACTCCACTCCAATCCAATCCAATCCATTCCAATCCAATCCAATGTTCACCACTCCAACCCACTCCACTCCACTCCAACCCAATCCAATCCACTCCACTCCAAACCACTCGACTCCAATCCGCTCCACTCCACTCCATTCCACACCATTCCAATCCACTCCACTCCACTCCAATCCACTCCACTCCACTCCAATCCACCCCAATCCAATCTAGTACACTCCACTCCACTCAAGTACAATCCACTCCAATCCACTCCACTCCAATAAAATCCACTCCAATCCAATCCACTCCAAACCAATCCATTCCAATCCACTCCACTCCCATGCACTCCACTCCAATCCACTCCACTCCACTCCACTCTAATCCACTACACTCCAATTCGATCCGCTCCAATCCACTCCACTCCAATTCACTCCACACCAATCCACTCCACTCCACTCCACTCCAATCCACTCCACTCCAATCCAATCCACCCCAATCCACTCCAATCCGCTGCACTCCACTCCATTCCACTCCGCTCCAATCCACTCCACTCCACTCCAATCCACTCCAATCCAATCCAATCCACCCCAGTCCAATCCACTCCTCTCCACTCCACTCCAATCCACTCCACTCCAAACCAATCCACTCCAATTCGTTCCAATCCACTCCACTCCACTCCAAACAACTCCACTCCACTCCAATCCAATCCAATCCATTCCAATCCAATCCAATGTTCACCACTCCAACCCACTCCACTCCACTCCAACCCAATCCAATCCACTCCACTCCAAACCACTCGACTCCAATCCGCTCCACTCCACTCCATTCCACACCATTCCAATCCACTCCACTCCACTCCAATCCACTCCACTCCACTCCAATCCACCCCAATCCAATCTAGTACACTCCACTCCACTCAAGTACAATCCACTCCAATCCACTCCACTCCAATAAAATCCACTCCAATCCAATCCACTCCACTCCAAACCACTCGACTCCAATCCGCTCCACTCCACTCCATTCCACACCATTCCAATCCACTCCACTCCACTCCAATCCACTCCACTCCACTCCAATCCACCCCAATCCAATCTAGTACACTCCACTCCACTCAAGTACAATCCACTCCAATCCACTCCACTCCAATCCAATCCAATCCATTCCAATCCAATCCAATGCACTCCACTCCAATCCACTCCACTCCACTCCAATCCACTCCACTCCAATCCTCACGACTCGAATCCAATCCACACCACTCCAATCCACACCACTCCAATCCAATCCACTCCACTCCAATCCACTCCACTCCAATACAATCCACTCCAATACACTCCACTCCAATACACTCCACTCCATTCAACTCCACTCCACGCCAATCCACTCCACTCCAATCCAATCCAATCCATTCCAATCCAATCGAATGCACTCCACTCCAACCCACTCCAAACCACACCACTCCAATCCATTCCGCTCCAAACCACTCCACTCCACTCCAATCCACTCCACTCCAATCCAATCCACTCCAATCCTCTCCACTCCACTCCAATCCACTCCACTCCAATCCAATCCACCCCAATCCAATCCAGTCCACTCCACTCCACGCCACTCCAGTACAATCAACTCCAATCCACTCCACTCCAATAAAATCCACTCCAATCCAATCCACTCCGAAACCAATCCATTCCAATCCACTCCACTCCGATGCACTCCACTCCAATCCACTCCACTCCACTCCAATCCACTCCAATCCAATCTAATCCACTCCAAACCACTCCATTCCAATACAATCCACTCCACTCCACTCTAATCCTCACGAATCCAATCCAATCCACACCACTCCAATCCACTCCACTCCATTCAACTCCACTCCAATCCAATCCAATCCATTCCAATCCAATCCAATGCACTCCACTCCAACCCACTCCACTCCACTCCAAACCACTCCAAACCACACCACTCCAATCCATTCCGCTCCAATCCAATCCACTCCAACCCAATCCAATCCACTCCACTCCAATCCACCTCACTCCAATCCAATCCACTCCACTCCAACCCACTCCACTCCACTCCAACCCATTCCAATCCACTCCACTCCCATGCACTCCACTCAAATCCACTCCACTCCACTCCAATCCACTCCAATCCAATCTAATCCAATCCACTCCAATCCAATCCTCTCCATTCCAATCCAATCTAATCCAATCCACTCCAATCCAATCCTCTCCATTCCAATCCAATCCACTCCAATCCATTCCGCTCCAATCCAATCCACACCACTCCAATCCACTCCACTCCACTCCAATCCACTCCAATCCAATCCAATCCACTCCAAACCACTCTAATCCAATCCACTCCACTCCAATCCACTCCAATCCAATCCACTCCAATCCACTCCACTCCAATCCACTCCAAACCACTCCAATCCAATCCACTCCACTCCAATCCACTCCAATCCACTCCACTCCAGTCAACTCCAATCCAATCCACTCCACTCCAATGCACTCCACTCCAATCCAATCCACTCCAATCCACTTCACTCCAATACACTCCACTCCATTCAACTCCACTCCACACCAATCCACTCCAATCCAATCCAATCCAATCCATTCCAATCCAATCCAATGCACTCCACTCCAACCAACTCCACTCCACTCCACTCCAGCCCAGTCCAATCCATTCCAAACCAATCCAATGCACTCCACTCCAACCCACTCCACTCCACTCCAACCCACTCCAATCCACTCCAATCCAATCCATTTCACTCCAGTCAACTACACTCCAATCCAATCCACTCCACTCCAATCCAATCCACTCCACTTCAATCCAATCCACTCCACTACAATACAATCCACTCCAATCCACTCCAACGCTCTCCACTCTACTCCACTCAACTCCAATCCAGTCCAATCTACTCCACTCCACTCCACTCCAATCCACTCCACTCCACTCCATTCCACTCCAATCCAATCCAATCCACCCCAATCCAATCCAATCCACTCCTCTCCACTCCACTCCAATCCACTCCACTCCAAACCAATCCACTCTAATTCGTTCCAATCCACTCCACTCCACTCCAACCCACTCCACTCCACTCCAACCCAATCCAATCCACTCCAATCCAATCCACCCCAATCCAATTCAATCCACTCCTCTCCACTCCACTCCAATCCACTCCACTCCAATCCAATCCACTCCAATTCGTTCCAATACACTCCACTCCACTCCAAACAACTCCACTCCACTCCAATCCAATCCAATCCATTCCAATCCAATCCAATGCTCACCACTCCAACCCACTCCACTCCACTCCAACACAATCCAATCCACTCCACTCCAATCCACTCGACTCCAATCCAATGCACCCTACTCCAATCAACGCAACTCCACTCCAATCCAAACCACTCCACTCCAATCCAATCCTCTCCACTCTAACCAATCCACTCCAATCCAATCCAACCCTCTCCACTCCACTCTACTCAACTCCAATCCAAACCAATCTATTCCACTCCACACCACTCCAAACCAATCCAATCCACTCCACTCCACTCCACTCCAATCCACTCCAATCCACTCCAATCCACTCCACTCCTCTCCAATCCAATCCAATCCAGTCCACTACAATCCACTTCACTCCAATCCAATCCAATCCAATCCTCTCCACTCCACTCCAGTCCACTCCACTCCAATCAACTCCACTCCACTCCAATCCACTCCACTCCAATCCACTCCACTCCAATCCGCTCCACTCCACTCCATTCCACTCCATTCCAATCCACTCCACTCCACTCCAATCCACTCGACTCCAATCCAATCCACCCCAATCCAATCCAGTACACTCCACTCCACTCCACTCCAGTACAATCCACTCCAATCCACTCCACTCCAATAAAATCCACTCCAATCCAATCCACTCCAAACCAATCCATTCCAATCCACTCCACTCCCATGCACTCCACTGCAATCCACTCCACTCCACTCCAATCCACTCCAATCCAATCTAATCCACTCCAAACCACTCCATTCCAATCCAATCCACTCCAATCCACTCCACTCCACTCCAATCCTCACGACTCCAATCCAATCCACACCACTCCAATCCACTCCACTCCAATCCAATCCACTCCACTCCAATCCACTCCACTCCAATCCAATCCACTCCAATCGACTCCACTCCAATACACTCCACTCCATTGAACTCCACTCCACGCCAATCCACTCCACTCCAATCCAATCCAATCCAATCCATTCCAATCCAATCCAATGCACTCCACTCCAACCCACTCCACTCCACTCCAACCCATTCCAATCCACTCCACTCCCATGCACTCCACTCCACTCCAATCCACTCCATTCCAATCCAATCCAGTCCAATCCAATCCACTCCAATCCACTCCACTCCAATCCACTCCAAACCACTCCAATCCACTCCACTCCAATCCACTCCAATCCAATACACTCCAATCCACTCCACTCCAATCCACTCCAATCCAATCTGATCAACTCCAATCCAATCCAATCCACTCCAATCCACTCAAATCCACTCCAATCCAGTCCACTCCAATCCAATACACTCCACTCCAATCCACTGCACTCCAATCCAATCCACTCCAATCCACTCCACTCCAATACACTCCACTCCATTCAACTCCACTCCACGCCAATCCACTCCACTCCAATCCAATCCAATCCATTCCAATCCAATCCAATGCACTCCACTCCAACCCACTCCACTCCACTCCAACCCACTCCACTCCAATCCATTCCGCTCCAATCCAATCCACTCCAACCAAATCCAATCCACTCCACTCCACTCCACCTCACTCCAATCCAATGCACTCCACTCCAATCAACTCAACTCCACTCAAAGCCACTCCACTCCAATCCACTCCACTCCAAACCAATCCACTCCAATCCACTCCACTCCAATCCAATCCACTCCAATCCACTCCTCTCCACTCCAATACACTCCACTCCACTCCAATCCACTCCACGCCACTCCAATCCACTCCAGTCCACACCACTCCACTCCACTCCACTCCAATCCACTCCACTCCACTCCAATCCTCACGACTCCAATCCAATCCACACCACTCCAATCCACTCCACTCCAATCCAATCCACTCCACTCCAATCCACTCCACTCCAATCCAATCCACTCCAATCGACTCCACTCCAATACACTCCACTCCATTCAACTCCACTCCACGCCAATCCACTCCACTCCAATCCAATCCAATCCAATCCATTCCAATCCAATCCAATGCACTCCACTCCAACCCACTCCACTCCACTCCAACCCATTCCAATCCACTCCACTCCCATGCACTCCACTCCACTCCAATCCACTCCATTCCAATCCAATCCACTCCAATCCACTCCAAACCACTCCAATCCAATCCAGTCCACTCCAATCCACTCCAATCCAATACACTCCAATCCACTCCACTCCAATCCACACCAATCCAATCTGATCCACTCCAATCCAATCCAATCCACTCAAATCCACTCCAATCCAGTCCACTCCAATCCAATCCACTCCACTCCAATCCACTGCACTCCAATCCAATCCACTCCAATCCACTCCACTCCAATACACTCCACTCCATTCAACTCCACTCCACGCCAATCCACTCCACTCCAATCCAATCCAATCCATTCCAATCCAATACAATGCACTCCACTCCAACCCACTCCACTCCACTCCAACCCACTCCACTCCAATCCATTCCGCTCCAATCCAATCCACTCCAACCCAATCCAATCCACTCCACTCCAATCCACCTCACTCCAATCCAATGCACTCCACTCCAATCAACTCAACTCCACTCAAAGCCACTCCACTCCAATCCACTCCACTCCAAACCAATCCACTCCAATCCACTCCACTCCAATCCAATCCACTCCAATCCACTCCTCTCCACTCCAATACACTCCACTCCACTCCAATCCACTCCAATCCACTCCAATCCACTCCAGTCCACACCACTCCACTCCACTCCACTCCAATCCACTCCACTCCACTCCAATCCACTCCAGTCCACGCCACTCCACTCTGCTACAATCCACTCCACTCCAATCCAATCCACTCCAATCCACTCCACTCCACTCCAATCCACTCCACTCCAATCCACTCCAATCCACTCCACTCCAACCTAACCCACTCCACTCCACTCTACTCCAATCCACTTCAATCCACTCCACTCCAATCCAATCCACTCCAATTCACTCCACTCCAATCCAATCCACTCCACTCCAACCCACTCCACTCCATTCTAACCCACTCCACTCCACTCTACCCCAATCCACTTCAATCCACTCCACTCTAATCCAATACACTCCAATTCACTCCACTCCATTCCACTCCACTCCACTCCAATCCACTCGACTCCACATCAAACCACTCCAGTCCAATCCACTCCAATCCACTGCAGTCCACTCCAATCCGCTCCACACCACTCCACTCCACACCAATCCAATCCAATCCACTCCACTCCACTCCAACCCACTCCAATCCACTCCATGCCTCTCCACTCCAATCCATCTGCTCCACTCCACTACAATGCACTCCACTCCAATCCAATCCACTCCAATCCACTCCACTCCACTCCACTCCAATCCAATCCAATCCAGTCCAAACCAATCCAATGCTCACCACTCCAACACACTCCACTCCACTCCAACCCAATCCAAACCACTCCACTCCAATCCACTCGACTCCAATCCAATACACCCCAATCCAATCAAATCAAATCCACTCCAAGCCACTCCACTCCAATCCACTCCACTCCAATCCAATCCAATCCACTCCACTCCAATCCAATCCACTCCAATCCAATCAACTCCACACCAATCCAATCCACTGCACTCCAATCCAATACAATCCTCTCCACTCGAATCCAATCCACTCCAATCCACTCCAACCCTCTCCACTCCACTCTACTCAACTCCAATCCAATCCAATCTACTCCACTCCACACCACTCCAAACCAATCCAATCCACTCCACTCCACTCCACTCCAATCCACTCCAATCCACTCCAATCCACTCCACTCCTCTCCACTCCAATCCACTCTAATCCACTCCAATCCACTCCAATCCAATGCACTCCAATCCTCTCCACTCCACTCCAATCCACTCCAATCAACTCCACTCCACTCCAATTCACACCACTCCAATCCGCTCCACTCCACTCCATTCCACTCCATTCCAATCCACTCCACTCCACTCGAATCGACTCGACTCCAATCCAATCCACCCAAATCCAATCCCATCCACTCCACTCCACTCCAGTACAATCCACTCCAATCCACTCCACTCCAATAAAATCCACTCCAATCCAAACCACTCCAAACCAATCCATTCCAATCCACTCCACTCCCATGCACTCCACTCCAATCCACTCCACTCCACTCCAATCCACTCCAATCCAATCTAATTCCAATCCACTCCAATCCAATCCTCTCCAATCCAATCCAATCCACTCCAATCCACTCCACTCCACTCCAATCCAATCCAATCCAATCCAATCCACTCCAAACCACTCCAATCCAATTTGCGCCACTCCAATCCACTCCAATCCAATCCATTCCAATCCACTCCACTCCAATCCACTCCAATCCAATGTGATCCACGCCAATCCACTCCTATCCAATCCCTTCCAATCCACTCAAATCCACTACAATCCAGTCCACTCCAATCCAATCCACTCCACTCCAATCCAATCCACTCCAATCCACTCCACTCCACGCCAATCCACTCCACTCCAATCCAATCCAATCCATTCCAATCCAATCCAATGCACTTCACTCCAACCCACTCCACTCCACTTCACTCCAATCCAGTCCAATCCATTCCAATCCAATCCAATGCACTCCACTCCAACCCACTCCACTCCACTCCAATCCACCTCACTCCAATCCAATGCACTCCACTCCAATCAACTCAACTCCACTCCAAGCCACTCCATTCCAATCCACTCCATTCCACACAACTCAACTCCACTCCAATACACTCCACTCCACTCCAATCGATTCCACTCCACTCCAACCCACTCCAATCCGCTCCAATCTACTCCACTCCTCTCCACTACAATCCACTCCACTCCACTCTGCGACAATCCACTCCACTCCAATCCAATCCACTCCAATCCATTCCACTCCACTCCAATCCACTCCACTCCAATCCAATCCACCCCAATCCAATCCAATCCACTGCACTCCACACCACTCCAATCCACTCCAATCCACTCCACTCCAATCCAATCCACTCCAATCCATTCCAATCAAATCCACTCCACTCCAAACAACTCCGCTGCAATCCATTCCAATTCAATCCACTCCACTCCAACCCACTCCACTCCACTCCACTCCAATCCAATCCACTCCAATCCAATCCACCCCAATCCAATCCAATCCACTGCACTCCACTCCACTCCAATCCACTCCAATCCACTCCACTCCAATCCAATCCACTCCAATCCATTCCAATCCAATCCACTCCACTCCAAACAACTCCACTGCAATCCATTCCAATTCAATCCACTCCACTCCAACCACTCCACTCCACTCCAGTACAATCCACTCCACTCCAACCCACTCCACTCCACTCCACTCGAATCGACTCGACTCCAATCCAATCCACCCCAATCCAATTCAATCCACTCCACTCCACTCCACTCCAGTAAAATCCACTCCAATCCACTCCACTCCAATAAAATCCACTCCAATCCAATCCACTCCAAACCAATCCATTCCAATCCACTCCACTCCCATGCGCTCCACTCCAATCCACTCCACTCCACTCCAATCCACTCCAATCCAATCTAATCCAATCCACTCCAATCCAATCGTCTCCAATCCAATCCAATCCACTCCAATCCACTCCACTCCACTCCAGTCCTCACGACTCCAATCCAATCCACACCACTCCAATCCACTCCACCCCACTCCAATCCACTCCAATCCAATCCAATCCACTCCAAACCACTCCAATCCAATCCACTCCACTCCAATCCACTCCAATCCAATCCACTCCAATCCAATCTGATCCACTCCAATCCAATCCACTCCAATCCACTCAAATCCACTCCAATCCAGTCCACTCCAATCCAATCCACTCCACTCCAATCCAATCCACTCCAATCCACTCCACTCCAATACACTCCACTCCATTCAACTCCACTCCACGCCAATCCACTCCACTCCAATCCAATCCAATCCATTCCAATTCAATCCAATGCACTTCACTCCAACCCACTCCACTCCACTCCAATCCAATCCAGTCCAATCCATTCCAATCCAATCCAATGCACTCCACTCCAACCCACTCCACTCCAATCCATTCCGCTCCAATCCAATCCACTCCAACCCAATCCAATCCACTCCACTCCAATCCACCTCACTCCAATCCAATGCACTCCACTCCAATCAACTCAACTCCACTCCAAGCCACTCCACTCCAATCCACTCCAGTCCACACCACTCCACTCCACTCCACTCCAATACACTCCACTCCACTCCAATAGATTCCACTCCACTTCACTCCAACCCACTCCAATCCGCTCCAATCTACTCCACTCCTCTCCACTACAATCCACTCCACTCCACTCTGCTACAATCCAATCCACTCCACTCCACTCCACTCCACTCCACTCCAATCGATTCCACTCCAATCCAATCCACTCCAATCCACTCCACTCCAATACAAACCACTCCAATACAATACAATCCACCCCAATCCAATCCAATCCACTGCACTCCACTCCACTCCAATCCACTCCAATCCACTCCACTCCAATCCAATCCACTCCAATCCATTCCAATCCAATCCACTCCACTCCAAACAACTCCACTGCAATCCATTCCAATTCAATCCACTCCACTCCAACCCACTCCACTCCACTCCACTCCAATTCAGTCCAATCCATTCCAATCCAATTCAATGCACTCCACTCCAATCAACTCAACTCCACTCCAAGCCACACCACTCCAATCCACTCCAATCCACTCCACTCCAAACCAATCCACTCCAATCAACTCAACTCCACTCCAAGCCACTCCACTCCAATCCAATCCAATCCACTCCACACCAATCCAACCCACTCCACTCCAATTCAATCTATTCCACTCCAATCCATTCCAATCCAATCCACACCACTCCAACCAACTCCACTCCAATCCATTCCAATCCAATCCACTCCACACCAACCCACTCCACTCCAATCCACTCCAATCCAATCCACTCCACTCCAACCCACTCCACTCCACTCTAACCCACTCCACTCCACTCCAATCCACTTCAATCCACTCCACTCCAATCCAATCCACTTCAATCCACTCCAATCCAATCCACTCCACTCCAACCCACTCCACTCCACTCTAACCCACTCCACTCCACTCCAATCAACTTCAATCCACTCCACTCCAATCCAATCCAAACCAATCCATTCCATTCGAATCCACTCCAATCCAACACACTCCACTCCACTCTAACCCACTCCACTCCAATGCACTCCAATACATTCCAATCCAATCCAATCCACTCCAATCCAATCTAATCCACTCCAATCCAATCCACTCCACTCCAATCCAAAGCACTCCACTCCAATTAAATCCACTCCACTCCTATACAATCCAAACGAATCCACACCAATCCACTCCAATCCAATCCACTCCACTCCACTCCAATCCACTCCACACCATTCCAATCCACTCCACTCCACTCCAATACAATACAATCCACCCCAATCCAATCCAATCCACTGCACTCCACTCCACTACAATCCACTCCACTCCACTCCGCTACAATCCACTCCACTCCAATCCAATCCACTCCAATCCACTCCACTCCACTCCAATCCACTCCACTCCAATCCACTCCAATCCACTCCACACCAATCCAACCCACTCCACTCCAATTCATTCCAATCCAATCCACACCACTCCAACCAACTCCACTCCAATCCATTCCAATCCAATCCACTCCACTCCAACCCACTCCACTCCAATCCACTCCAATCCAATCCAATCCATTCCAATCCAATCCACTCCACTCCAACCCACTCCACTCCATTCTGACCCACTCCACTACACTCTACTCCAATCCACTTCAATCCACTCCACTCCAATCCAATCCACTCCAATCCACTCCACTCCATTCCACTCCACTCCACTCCACTCCAATCCACTTCACTCCACTCCAATCCACTCCACTCCACTCCAATGCAATCCAATCCACTCCACTCCACTCCAACCCACTCCAAACCACTCCATGCCTCTCCACTCCAATCCACTCTGCTCCACTCCACTACAATGCACTCCACTCCAATCCAATCCACTCCAATCCACTCCACTCCACTCCAATCCACTCCAATCCACTCCAATTCACTCCGCTCCAATCCAACCCACTCCATTCCAATTCAATCCAATCCCCTCCAATCAATTCCAATCCAATCTACTCCATTCCAACAAACTCCACTCCAATCCATTCCAATCCAATCCACTCCACTCCAACCCACTCCACTCCACTGTAACCCACTCCACTCCTCTCTATTCCAATCCACTCCACTCCAATCCAAACCAATCCATTCCAATCCAATCCACTCCACTCCAACTCACTCCACTCCACTCCACTCCAATCCAAACCAATCCATTCCAATTCAATCCACTCCACTCCAACACACTCCACTCCACTCTAACCCACTCCACTCCAATGCACTCCAATCCATTCCATTCCAATCCAATCCAATCCACTCCAATCCAATCCAATCCACTCCACTCCAATCCACTCCACTCCAATCCAATGCACTCCACTCCAATTAACTCCACTCTACTCCTATATAATCCAAACGAATCCACACCAATCCACTCCAATCCAATCCACTCCACTCCACTCCAACCAACTCCACTCCAATCCAGTCCAATCCTATCCACTCCACTCCAACCCACTCCACTCCAATCCACTCCAATCCAATCCACTCCACTCCAACCCACTCCACTCCACTCTAACCCACTCCACTCCACTCCAATCCACATCAATCCACTCCACTCCAATCCAATCCACTCCAATTCACTCCAATCCAATCCACTCCACTCCAACCCACTCCACTCCACTCTAACCCACTCCACTCCACTCCAATCCACTTCAAACCACTCAACTGGGCTTGTATTCACTGGAGTTCAGAAGAATGAGAGGGGACCTCATAGAAACATATAAAATTCTGACGGGGTTAGACAGGTTAGATGCAGGAAGAATGTTCCCAATGTTGGGGAAGTCCAGAACCAGGGGTCACAGTCTAAGGATAAGGGGTAAGCCATTTAGGACCGAGATGCGGAGGAACTTCTTCACCCAGAGAGTGGTGAACCTGTGGAATTCTCTACCACAGAAAGTTGTTGAGGCCAATTCACTAAATATATTCAAAAAGGAGTTAGATGAGGTCCTGACTGCTAGGGGGATCAAGGGGTATGGCGAGAAAGCAGGAATGGGGTACTGAAGTTGAATGTTCAGCCATGAACTCATTGAATGGCGGTGCAGGCTAGAAGGGCCGAATGGCCTTCTCCTGCACCTATTTTCTATGTTTCTATGTTTCTATGTTTCTATTCCAATCCACTCCACTCCACTCCAATACAAACCACTCCAATACAATACAATCCACCCCAATCCAATCCAATCCACTGCACTCCACTCCACGACAATCCACTCCACTCCACTCCGCTTCAATCCACTCCACTCCACTCCACTCCACTCCAATCCACTCCAATTCACTCCACTCCATTCCATTCCACTCCACTCCACTCCAATCCACTTCACTCCACTCCAATCCACTCCACTCCACTCCACTCCAATGCAATCCAATCCACTCCACTCCACTCCAACCCACTCCAAACAACTCCATGCCTCTCCACTCCAATCCACTCTGCTCCACTCCACTACAATGCACTCCACTCCAATCCAATCCACTCCAATCCACTCCACTCCACTCCAATCCACTCCAATCCACTCCAATTCACTCCGCTCCAATCCAACCCACTCCATTCCAATTCAATCCAATCCACTCCAATCAATTCCAATCCAATCTACTCCATTCCAACAAACTCCACTCCAATCCATTCCAATCCAATCCACTCCACTCCAACCCACTCCACTCCACTGTAACCCACTCCACTCCTCTCTATTCCAATCCACTCCACTCCAATCCAAACCAATCCATTCCAATCCAATCCACTCCACTCCAACACACTCCACTCCACTCTAACCCACTCCACTCCAATGCACTCCAATCCATTCCAATCCAATCCACTCCACTCCAACCCACTCCACTCCACTCTAACCCACTCCACTCCTCTCTATTCCACTCCACTCCACTCCAATCCAAACCAATCCATTCCAATCCAATCCACTCCACTCCAACACACTCCACTCCACTCTAACCCACTCCACTCCAATGCACTCCAATCCACTCCACTCCACTCCAATCCACTCCAATCCAATCCAATCCACTCCACTCCAATCCACTCCACTCCAATCCAATGCACTCCACTCCAATTAACTCCACTCCACTCCTATATAATCCAAACGAATCCACACCAATCCACTCCAATCCAATCCACTCCACACCACTCCAATCCACTCCACTCCACTCCAATCCAAACCACTCCAATACATTCTACTCCACTCCACTCCGCTCCACTTCAATCAACTCCACTCCAATCCAATCCACTACACTCCAATCCAATCAACTCCACACCATTCCAATCCACCCCACTCCACTCCAATCCAAACCACTCCAATACAATCTAATCCACTCCACTCCGATCCACTTCAATCCATTCCACTCCAATCCAATCCATTTCACTCCAATCAACTCCACTCCAATCCAATCCACTCCACTCCAATCCAATCCACTCCACTTCAATCCAATCCACTCCACTACAATCCAATCCACTCCAATCCACTCCAACCCTCTCCACTCCACTCTACTCAACTCCAATCAAATCCAATCTACTCCACTCCACACCATTCCAAACCAATCCAATCCACTCCACTCCACTCCAATCCACTCCAATCCACTCCACTCCTCTCCACTCCAATACACTCCACTCCACTCCAATCCACTCCAATCCAATCCACTCCAATCCTCTCCACTCCACTCCAATCCACTCCACTCCAATCCACTCCAAGCAACTCCACTCCACTCCAATCCACACCACTCCAATCCGCTCCACTCCACTCCATTCCACTCCATTCCAATCCACTCCACTCCACTCGAATCGACTCAACTCCAATCCAATCCACCCCAATCCAATCCCATCCACTCCACTCCACTCCACTCCAGTACAATCCACTCCAATCCAGTCCACTCCAATAAAATCCACTCCAATCCAATCCACTCCAAACCAATCCATTCCAATCCACTCCACTCCCATGCACTCCACTCCAATCCACTCCACTCCACTCCAATCCACTCCAATCCAATCTAATCCAATCCACTCCAATCCAATCCTCTCCAATCCAATCCAATCCACTCCAATCCACTCCAGTCCTCACGACTCCAATCCAATCCACCCCACTGCAATCCACTCCACTCCTCTCCAAACCACTCCAATCCAATCCAATCCACTCCAAACCACTCCAATCCAATCCACTCCACTCCAATCCACTCCAATCCAATCGATTCCAATCCACTCCACTCCAATCCACTCCAATCCAATCTGATCCACTCCAATCCACTCCAATCCAATCCACTCTAATCCACTCAAATCCATTCCAATCCAGTCCACTCCAATCCAATCCACTCCACTCCAATCCAATCCACTCCAATCCACTACACTCCACACCATTCAACTCCACTCCACGCCAATCCACTCCACTTCAATCCAATCCAATCCATTCCAATCAAATCCAATGCACTTCACTCCAACCCACTCCACTCCACTTCACTCCAATCCAGTCCAATCCATTCCAATCCAATCCAATGCACTCCACTCCAAACCACTCCACTCCACTCCAATCCACCTCACTCCAATCAAATGCACTCCACTCCAATCAACTCAACTCCACTCCAAGCCACTCCACTCCAATCCACTCCAGTCCACACCACTCCACTCCACTCCAATACACTCCACTCCACTCCAATCGATTCCACTCCACTCCACTCCAACCCACTCCAATCCGCTCCAATCTACTCCACTCCTCTCCACTACAATCCACTCCACTCCACTCCGCAAAATCCACTCCACTCCAATCCAATCCACTCCAATCCACTCCACTCCACTCCAATCCACTCCACTCCAATCCAATCCACTCCAATCCACTCCACTCCACTCCAATCCACTCCACTCCAATCCAATCCACCCCAATCCAATCCAATCCACTGCACTCCACTCCACTCCAATCCACTCCAATCCACTCCACTCCAATCCAATCCACTCCAATCCATTCCAATCCAATCCACTCCACTCCAAACAATTCCACTGCAATCCATTCCAATTCAATCCACTCCACTCCAACCCACTCCACTCCACTCCACTCCAATTCAGTCCAATCCATTCCAATCCAATCCAATGCACTCCACTCCAACCCACTCCACTCCACTCCAATCCACTCCACTCCACTCCACTCCAGTACAATCCACTCCAATCCACTCCACTCCAAACCAATCCATTCCAATCCACTCCACTCCCATGCACTCCACTCCAATCCACTCCACTCCACTCCACTCCACTCCAATCCACTCCAATCCACTCCACTCCAATCCAATCCACTCCAATCCATTCCAATCCAATCCACTCCACTCCAAACAATTCCACTGCAATCCATTCCAATTCAATCCACTCCACTCCAACCCACTCCACTCCACTCCACTCCAATTCAGTCCAATCCATTCCAATCCAATCCAATGCACTCCACTCCAAGCCACTCCACTCCACTCCAATCCACTCCACTCCACTCCACTCCAGTACAATCCACTCCAATCCACTCCACTCCAAACCAATCCATTCCAATCCACTCCACTCCCATGCACTCCACTCCAATCCACTCCACTCCACTCCAATCCACTCCAATCCAATCTAATCCAATCCACTCCAATCCAATCCTCTCCAATCCAATCCAATCCACTCCAATCCACTCCACTCCACTCCAGTCCTCACGACTCCAATCCAATCCACACCACTCCAATCCACTCCACCCCACTCCAATCCACTCCAATCCAATCCAATCCACTCCAAACCACTCCAATCCAATCCACTCCACTCCAATCCAATCCAATCCAATCCACTCCAATCCACTCCACTCCAATCCACTCCAATCCACTCCAATCCACTCCAATCCACTCCAATCCAATCCACTCCAATCCACTCAAATCCACTCCAATCCAGTCCACTCCAATCCAATCCACTCCACTCCAATCCAATCCACTCCAATCCACTCCACTCCAATACACTCCACTCAATTCAACTCCACTCCACGCCAATCCACTCCACTCCAATCCAATACAATCCATTCCAATCCAATCCAATGCACTTCACTCCAACCCACTCCACTCCACTCCAATCCAATCAAGTCCAATCCATTCCAATCCAATCCAATCCACTCAACTCCAATTCCTTCCGCTCCAATCCAATCCACTCCAACCCAATCCAATCCACTCCACGCCAATCCACCTCACTCCAATCCAATGCACTCCACTCCAATCAACTCAACTCCACTCCAAGCCACTCCACTCCAATCCACTCCAGTCCACACCACTCCACTCCACTCCAATACACTCCACTCCACTCCAATCGATTCCACTCCACTCCACTCCAACCCACTCCAATCCGCTCCAATCTACTCCACTCCTCTCCACTACAATCCACTCCACTCCACTCTGCTACAATCCAATCCACTCCAATCGAATCCACTCCAATCCACTCCACTCCAATACAAACCACTCCAGTACAATACAATCCACCCCAATCCAATCCAATCCACTGCACTCCACTCCACTCCAATCCACTCCAATCCACTCCACTCCAATCCAATCCACTCCAATCCATTCCAATCCAATCCACTCCACTCCAAACAACTCCACTGCAATCCATTCCAATTCAATCCACTCCAGTCCAACCCACTCCACTCCACTCCACTCCAATTCAGTCCAATCCATTCCAATCCAATCCAATGCACAACACTCCAACCCACTCCACTCCACTCCAACCCAATCCAATCCACTCCACTCCAATCCACCTCACTCCAATCGAATGCACTCCACTCCAATCAACTCAACTCCACTCCAAGCCACTCCACTCCAATCCACTCCACTCCAAACCAATCCACTCCAATCAACTCAACTCCACTCCAAGCCACTCCACTCCAATCCACTCCAATCCACTCCACACCAATCCAACCCACTCCACTCCAATTCAATCTATTCCACTCCAATCCATTCCAATCCAATCCACACCACTCCAACCAACTCCACTCCAATCCATTCCAATCCATTCCAATCCAATCCACTCCACTCCAACCCACTCCACTCCAATCCAATCCAATCCAATCCATTCCAATCCAATCCACTCCACTCCAACCCACTCCACTCCACTCTAACCCACTCCACTCCACTCCAATCCACTTCAATCCACTCCACTCCAATCCAATCCACTCCAATTCACTCCAATCCATTCCACTCATCTCCACTCCACTCCAATCCACTCCAATCCACTCCAGTCCAATCAACTCCAATCCACTGCAGTCCACTCCAATCCACTCCACTCGACTCCACTCCAATCCAATCCAATCCACTCCACTCCACTCCAACCCACTCCAAACCACTCCATGCCTCTCCACTCCAATCCACTCTGCTCCACTCCACTACAATGCACTCCACTCCAATCCAATCCACTCCAATTCAATCTATTCCACTCCAATCCATTCCAATCCAATCCACACCACTCCAACCAACTCCACTCCAATCCATTCCAATCCATTCCAATCCAATCCACTCCACTCCAACCCACTCCACTCCAATCCAATCCAATCCAATCCATTCCAATCCAATCCACTCCACTCCAACCCACTCCACTCCACTCTAACCCACTCCACTCCACTCCAATCCACTTCAATCCACTCCACTCCAATCCATTCCACTCATCTCCACTCCACGCCAATCCACTCCACTCCAATCCAATACAATCCATTCCAATCCAATCCAATGCACTTCACTCCAACCCACTCCACTCCACTCCAATCCAATCCAGTCCAATCCATTCCAATCCAATCCAATCCACTCAACTCCAAACCATTCCGCTCCAATCCAATCCACTCCAACCCAATCCAATCCACTCCACGCCAATCCACCTCACTCCAATCCAATGCACTCCACTCCAATCAACTCAACTCCACTCCAAGCCACTCCACTCCAATCCACTCCAGTCCACACCACTCCACTCCACTCCAATACACTCCACTCCACTCCAATCGATTCCACTCCACTCCACTCCAACCCACTCCAATCCGCTCCAATCTACTCCACTCCTCTCCACTACAATCCACTCCACTCCACTCTGCTACAATCCAATCCACTCCAATCGAATCCACTCCAATCCACTCCACTCCAATACAAACCACTCCAGTACAATACAATCCACCCCAATCCAATCCAATCCACTGCACTCCACTCCACTCCAATCCACTCCAATCCACTCCACTCCAATCCAATCCACTCCAATCCATTCCAATCCAATCCACTCCACTCCAAACAACTCCACTGCAATCCATTCCAATTCAATCCACTCCAGTCCAACCCACTCCACTCCACTCCACTCCAATTCAGTCCAATCCATTCCAATCCAATCCAATGCACAACACTCCAACCCACTCCACTCCACTCCAACCCAATCCAATCCACTCCACTCCAATCCACCTCACTCCAATCGAATGCACTCCACTCCAATCAACTCAACTCCACTCCAAGCCACTCCACTCCAATCCACTCCACTCCAAACCAATCCACTCCAATCAACTCAACTCCACTCCAAGCCAATCCACTCCAATCCACTCCAATCCACTCCACACCAATCCAACCCACTCCACTCCAATTCAATCTATTCCACTCCAATCCATTCCAATCCAATCCACACCACTCCAACCAACTCCACTCCAATCCATTCCAATCCATTCCAATCCAATCCACTCCACTCCAACCCACTCCACTCCAATCCAATCCAATCCAATCCATTCCAATCCAATCCACTCCACTCCAACCCACTCCACTCCACTCTAACCCACTCCACTCCACTCCAATCCACTTCAATCCACTCCACTCCAATCCAATCCACTCCAATTCACTCCAATCCATTCCACTCATCTCCACTCCACTCCAATCCACTCCAATCCACTCCAGTCCAATCAACTCCAATCCACTGCAGTCCACTCCAATCCACTCCACTCGACTCCACTCCAATCCAATCCAATCCACTCCACTCCACTCCAACCCACTCCAAACCACTCCATGCCTCTCCACTCCAATACACTCTGCTCCACTCCACTACAATGCACTCCACTCCAATCCAATCCACTCCAATCCACTCCACTCCACTCCAATCCACTCCAATCCACTCTGCTCCAATCCAACCCACTCCACTCCAATTCAATCCAATCCCCTCAAATCAATTCCAATCCAATCTACTCCATTCCAACCAACTCCACTCCAATCCATTCCAATCCAATCCACTCCACTCCAACTCACTCCACTCCACTCCACTCCAATCCAAACCAATCCATTCCATTCCAATCCACTCCAATCCAACACACTCGACTCCACTCTAACCCACTCCACTCCAATGCACTCCAATACATTCCAATCCAATCCAATACACTCCAATCCAATCCAATCCATTCCAATCCAATCCACTCCACTCCAATCCAATGCACTCCCCTCCAATTAACTCCACTCCGCTCCTATACAATCCAAACGAATCCACACCAATCCACTCCAATCCAATCCACTCCACTCCACTCCAATCCACGCCACTCCAATCCAATCCACTCCACACCATTCCAATCCACTCCACTCCACACCAATGCAAACCACTCCAATACAATACAATCCACCCCAATCCAATCCAATCCACTGCACTCCACTCCACTCCAATCCACTCCAATCCACTCCACTCCAATCCAATCCACTCCAATCCATTCCAATCCAATCCACTCCACTCCAAACAACTCCACTGCAATCCATTCCAATTCAATCCACTCCACTCCAACCCACTCAACTCCACTCCAACCCAATCCAATCCACTCCACTCCAATCCATTCCGCTCGAATCCAATCCACTCCAACCCAATCCAATCCACTCCACTCCAATCCACCTCACTCCAATCGAATGCACTCCACTCCAATCAACTCAACTCCACTCCACTCCACTCCAACCCACTCCAATCCGCTCCAATCTACTCCACTCCTCTCCACTACAATCCACTCCACTCCACTCTGCTACAATCCAATCCACTCCAATCGAATCCACTCCAATCCACTCCACTCCAATACAAACCACTCCAGTACAATACAATCCACCCCAATCCAATCCAATCCACTGCACTCCACTCCACTCCAATCCACTCCAATCCACTCCACTCCAATCCAATCCACTCCAATCCATTCCAATCCAATCCACTCCACTCCAAACAACTCCACTGCAATCCATTCCAATTCAATCCACTCCAGTCCAACCCACTCCACTCCACTCCACTCCAATTCAGTCCAATCCATTCCAATCCAATCCAATGCACAACACTCCAACCCACTCCACTCCACTCCAACCCAATCCAATCCACTCCACTCCAATCCACCTCACTCCAATCGAATGCACTCCACTCCAATCAACTCAACTCCACTCCAAGCCACTCCACTCCAATCCACTCCACTCCAAACCAATCCACTCCAATCAACTCAACTCCACTCCAAGCCACTCCACTCCAATCCACTCCAATCCACTCCACACCAATCCAACCCACTCCACTCCAATTCAATCTATTCCACTCCAATCCATTCCAATCCAATCCACACCACTCCAACCAACTCCACTCCAATCCATTCCAATCCATTCCAATCCAATCCACTCCACTCCAACCCACTCCACTCCAATCCAATCCAATCCAATCCATTCCAATCCAATCCACTCCACTCCAACCCACTCCACTCAACTCTAACCCACTCCACTCCACTCCAATCCACTTCAATCCACTCCACTCCAATCCAATCCACTCCAATTCACTCCACTCCAATCCACTGCACTCCACTCCAATCCAATCTAATCCAATCCACTCCAATCCAATCCTCTCCACTCCAATCCAATCCACTCCAATCCACTCCACTCCACTCCAATCCACTCCAATCCAATCCAATCCACTCCAAATCACTCCAATCCAATCCACTCCACTCCAATCCACGCCAATCCAATCCACTCCAATCCAATCCACTCCAATCCAATCTGATCCACTCCAATCCAATCCACTCCAATCCACTCAAACCCACTCCAATCCAGTCCACTCCAATCCAATCCACTCCACTCCAATCCAATCCACTCCAATCCACTACACTCCACACCATTCAACTCCACTCCACGCCAATCCACTCCACTCCAATCCAATCCAATCCATTCCAATCCAATCCAATGCACTCCACTCCAACCCACTCCACTCCACTCCAATCCACCTCACTCCAATCAAATGCACTCCACTCCAATCAACTCAACTCCACTCCAAGCCACTCCACTCCAATCCACTCCAATCCACTCTGCTCCACTCCACTACAATGCACTCCACTCCAATCCAATCCACTCCAATCCACTCCACTCCACTCCAAATCCACTCCAATCTACTCCAATTCACTCCGCTCCAATCCAACCCACTCCATTCCAATTAAATCCAATCCACTCCAATCAATTACAATCCAATCTACTCCATTCCAACCAACTCCACTCCAATCCATTCCAATCCAATCCACTCCACTCCAATCCACTCCAATCCAATCCAATCCATTCCAATCCAAACCACTCCACTCCAACACACTCCACTCCACTCTAACCCACTCCACTCCAGTGCACTCCAATCCATTCCAATCCTATCCAATCCACTCCAATCCAATCCAATCCACTCCACTCCAATCCACTCCACTCCAATCCAATGCACTCCACTCCAATTAACTCCACTCCACTCCTATACAATCCAAACGAATCCACACCAATCCACTCCAATCCAATCCACTCCACTCCACTCCAATCCACTCCACTCCAATCCAATCCACTCCACACCATTCCAATCCACACCACTCCACTCCAATCCAAACCACTCCAATACAATCTACTCCACTCCACTCCGCTCCACTTCAATCCACTCCACTCCAATCCAATCCATTTCACTCCAATCAACTCCACTCCAATCCAATCCACTCCACTCCAATCCAATCCACTCCACTTCAATCCAATCCACTCCACTACAATCCAATCCACTCCAATCCACTCCAACCCTCTCCACTCCATTCTACTCAACTCCAATCCAATCCAATCTACTCCACTCCACACCACTCCAAACCAATCGAATCCACTCCACTCCACTCCACTCCAATCCACTCCAATCCACTCCAATCCACTCCACTCCTCTCCACTCCAATCCACTCCACTCCACTCCAATCCACTCCAATCCAATCCACTCCAATCCTCTCCACTCCACTCCATTCCACTCCACTCCAATCCACTCCAATCAACTCCACTCCACTCCAATCCACACCACTCCAATCCGCTCCACTCCACTCCAGTCCACTCCATTCCAATCCACTCCACTCCACTCGAATCGACTCGACTCCAATCCAATCCACCCCAATCAAATCCCATCCACTCCACTACACTCCACTCCAGTACAATCCACTCCAATCCACTCCACTCCAATAAAATCCACTCCAATCCAATCCACTCCAAACCAATCCATTCCAATCCACTCCACTCCCATGCACTCCACTCCAATCCACTGCACTCCACTCCAATCCAATCTAATCCAATCCACTCCAATCCAATCCTCTCCACTCCAATCCAATCCACTCCAATCCACTCCACTCCACTCCAATCCACTCCAATCCAATCCAATCCACTCCAAATCACTCCAATCCAATCCACTCCACTCCAATCCACGCCAATCCAATCCACTCCAATCCAATCCACTCCAATCCAATCTGATCCACTCCAATCCAATCCACTCCAATCCACTCAAACCCACTCCAATCCAGTCCACTCCAATCCAATCCACTCCACTCCAATCCAATCCACTCCAATCCACTACACTCCACACCATTCAACTCCACTCCACGCCAATCCACTCCACTCCAATCCAATCCAATCCATTCCAATCCAATCCAATGCACTCCACTCCAACCCACTCCACTCCACTCCAATCCACCTCACTCCAATCAAATGCACTCCACTCCAATCAACTCAACTCCACTCCAAGCCACTCCACTCCAATCCACTCCAGTCCACACCACTCCACTCCACTCCAATACACTCCACTCCACTCCAATCGATTCCACTCCACTCCAATCCACTACACTCCACACCATTCAACTCCACTCCACGCCAATCCACTCCACTCCAATCCAATCCAATGCACTCCACTCCAACCCACTCCACTCCACTCCAATCCACCTCACTCCAATCAAATGCACTCCACTCCAATCAACTCAACTCCACTCCAAGCCACTCCACTCCAATCCACTCCAGTCCACACCACTCCACTCCACTCCAATACACTCCACTCCACTCCAATCGATTCCACTCCACTCCAATCCACTACACTCCACACCATTCAACTCCACTCCACGCCAATCCACTCCACTCCAATCCAATCCAATCCATTCCAATTCAATCCAATCCACTCCACTCCAACCCACTCCACTCCACTCCAATCCACCTCACTCCAATCAAATGCACTCCACTCCAATCCACTCAACTCCACTCCAAGCCACTCCACTCCAATCCACTCCAGTCCACACCACTCCACTCCACTCCAATACACTCCACTCCACTCCAATCGATTCCACTCCACTCCAATCCAATCCACTCCAATCCACTCCTCTCCACTCCAATCAACTCCACTCCACTCCAATCCACACCACTCCAATCCGCTCCACTCCACTCCAGTCCACTCCATTCCAATCCACTCCACTCCACTCGAATCGACTCGACTCCAATCCAATCCACCCCAATCCAATCCCATCCACTCCACTACACTCCACTCCAGTACAATCCACTCCAATCCACTCCACTCCAATAAAATCCACTCCAATCCAATCCACTCCAAACCAATCCATTCCAATCCACTCCACTCCCATGCACTCCACTCCAATCCACTGCACTCCACTCCAATCCACTCCAATCCAATCTAATCCAATCCACTCCAATCCAATCCTCTCCACTCCAATCCAATCCACTCCAATCCACTCCACTCCACTCCAATCCACTCCAATCCAATCCAATCCACTCCAAATCACTCCAATCCAATCCACTCCACTCCAATCCACGCCAATCCAATCCACTCCAATCCAATCCACTCCAATCCACTCCAATCCAATCTGATCCACTCCACTCCAATCCAATCCACTCCAATCCACTCCTCTCCACTCCAATACACTCCACTCCACTCCAATCCCCTCCACTCCACTCCAACACACTCCACTCCACTCGAACCCACTCCACTCCAATGCACTCCAATCCATTCCAATCCAATCCAATCCACTCCAATCCAATCCAATCCACTCCACTCCAATCCACTCCACTCCAATCCAATGCACTCCACTCCAATTAACTCCACTCCACTCCTATACAATCCAAACGAATCCACACCAATCCACTCCAATCCAATCCACTCCACTCCACTCCAATCCACTCCACTCCAATCCAATCCACTCCACACCATTCCAATCCACACCACTCCACTCCAATCCAAACCACTCCAATACAATCTACTCCACTCCACTCCGCTCCACTTCAATCCACTCCACTCCAATCCAATCCATTTCACTCCAATCAACTCCACTCCAATCCAATCCACTCCACTCCAATCCAATCCACTCCACTCCAATCCAATCCACACCACTCCAATCCACTCCACCCCACTCCAATCCACTCCAATCCAATCCAATCCACTCCAAACCACTCCAATCCACTCCAATCCACTCAAATCCACTCCAATCCAGTCCACTCCAATCCAATCCACTCCACTCCAATCCAATCCACTCCAATCCACTACACTCCACACCATTCAACTCCACTCCACGCCAATCCACTCCACTCCAATCCAATCCAATCCATTCCAATCCAATCCAATGCACTCCACTCCAACCCACTCCACTCCACTCCAATCCACCTCACTCCAATCAAATGCACTCCACTCCAATCAACTCAACTCCACTCCAAGCCACTCCACTCCAATCCACTCCAGTCCACACCACTCCATTCCACTCCAATACACTCCACTCCACTCCAATCGATTCCACTCCACTCCAATCCAATCCACTCCAATCCACTCCTCTCCACTCCAATACACTCCACTCCACTCCAATCCCCTCCACTCCACTCCAACACACTCCACTCCACTCGAACCCACTCCACTCCAATGCACTCCAATCCATTCCAATCCAATCCAATCCACTCCAATCCAATCCAATCCACTCCACTCCAATCCACTCCACTCCAATCCAATGCACTCCACTCCAATTAACTCCACTCCACTCCTATACAATCCAAACGAATCCACACCAATCCACTCCAATCCAATCCACTCCACTCCACTCCAATCCACTCCACTCCAATCCAATCCACTCCACACCATTCCAATCCACACCACTCCACTCCAATCCAAACCACTCCAATACAATCTACTCCACTCCACTCCGCTCCACTTCAATCCACTCCACTCCAATCCAATCCATTTCACTCCAATCAACTCCACTCCAATCCAATCCACTCCACTCCAATCCAATCCACTCCACTTCAATCCAATCCACTCCACTACAATCCAATCCACTCCAATTCACTCCAACCCTCTCCACTCCATTCTACTCAACTCCAATCCAATCCAATCTACTCCACTCCACACCACTCCAAACCAATCGAATCCACTTCACTCCACTCCACTCCAATCCACTCCATTCCACTCCAATCCACTCCACTCTTCTCCACTCCAATCCACTCCACTCCACTCCAATCCACTCCAATCCAATCCACTCCAATCCTCTCCACTCCATTCCACTCAACTCCAATCCACTCCAATCAACTCCACTCCACTCCAATCCACACCACTCCAATCCGCTCCACTCCACTCCAATCCACTCCATTCCAATCCACTCCACTCCACTCGAATCGACTCGACTCCAATCCAACCCACCCCAATCCAATCCCATCCACTCCACTACACTCCACTCCAGTACAATCCACTCCAATCCACTCCACTCCAATAAAATCCACTCCTATCCAATCCACTCAAAACCAATCCATTCCAATCCACTCCACTCCCATGCACTCCACTGCAATCCACTGCACTCCACTCCAATCCACTCCAATCCAATCTAATCCAATCTACTCCAATCCAATCCTCTCCACTCCAATCCAATCCACTCCAATCCACTCCACTCCACTCCAATCCACTCCAATCCAATCCAATCCACTCCAAATCACTCCAATCCAATCCACTCCACTCCAATCCACTCCAATCCAATCCACTCCAATCCAATCCACTCCAATCCAATCTGATGCACTCCAATCCAATCCACTCCAATCCACTCAAATCCACTCCAATCCAGTCCACTCCAATCCAATCCACTCCACTCCAATCCAATCCACTCCAATCCACTACACTCCACACCATTCAACTCCACTCCACGCCAATCCACTCCACTCCAATCCAATCCAATCCATTCCAATCCAATCCAATGCACTCCACTCCAACCCACTCCACTCCACTCCAATCCACCTCACTCCAATCAAATGCACTCCACTCCAATCAACTCAACTCCACTCCAAGCCACTCCACTCCAATCCACTCCAGTCCACACCACTCCACTCCACTCCAATACACTCCACTCCACTCCAATCGATTCCACTCCACTCCAATCCACTCCAATCCACTCCTCTCCACTCCAATACACTCCACTCCACTCGAATCCCCTCCACTCCACTCCAATCCACTCCAGTCCAAACCACTCCACTCCACTCCAAAACACTCCACTCCACTCCAGCCAACTCCAATCCGCTCCAATCTACTCCACTCCTCTCCACTACAATCCACTCCACTCCACTCCGCTACAATCCACTCCACTCCAATCCAATCCACTCCAATCCACTCCACTCCACTCCAATCCACTCCAATCCACTCCAATTCACTCCGCTCCAATCCAACCCACTCCATTCCAATTCAATCCAATCCACTCCAATCAATTCCAATCCAATCTACTCCATTCCAACCAACTCCACTCCAATCCATTCCAATCCAATCCACTCCACTCCAACTCACTCCACTCCACTCCACTCCAATCCAAACCAATCTATTCCAATCCAATCCACTCCACTCCAACACACTCCACTCCACTCTAACCCACTCCACTCCAATGCACTCCAATCCATTCCAATCCAATCCAATCCACTCCAATCCAATCCAATCCACTCCACTCCAATCCACTCCACTCCAATCCAATGCACTCCACTCCAATTAACTCCACTCCACTCCTATACAAGCCAAACGAATCCACACCAATCCACTCCAATCCAATCCACTCCACTCCACTCCAAGCCACTCCACTCCAATCCAATCCACTCCACACCATTCCAATCCACTCCACTCCACTCCTATCCAAACCACTCAAATACAATCTACTCCACTCCACTCCGCTCCACTTCAATCCACTCCACTCCAATCCAATCCATTTCACTCCAATCAACTCCACTCCAATCCAATCCACTCCACTCCAATCCAATCCACTCCACTTCAATCCAATCCACTCCACTACAATCCAATCCACTCCAATCCACTCCAACCCTCTCCACTCTACTCCACTCAACACCAATCCAATCCAATCTACTCCACTCCACACCACTCCAAACCAATCCAATCCACTCCACTCCACTCCACTCCAACCCACTCCAATCCACTCCACTCCACTCCACTCCTCTCCACTCCAATCCACTCCGCTCCAATTCAATCCGCTCCAATCCACTCCAATCCACTCCACACGAATCCACTCCAATCCACTCCACTCCAATCTACTCCACTCCAATCCAATCCACTCCAATCCACTCCAATCCGCTCCACTCCGCTCAATTCCACTCCACTCCAATCCACTCCAGTCCAAACCACTCCACTCCACTCCAAAACACTCCACTCCACTCCAGCCAACTCCAATCCGCTCCAATCTACTCCACTCCTCTCCACTACAATCCACTCCACTCCACTCCGCTACAATCCACTCCACTCCAATCCAATCCACTCCAATCCACTCCACTCCACTCCAATCCACTCCAATCCACTCCAATTCACTCCGCTCCAATCCAACCCACTCCATTCCAATTCAATCCAATCCACTCCAATCAATTCCAATCCAATCTACTCCATTCCAACCAACTCCACTCCAATCCATTCCAATCCAATCCACTCCACTCCAACTCACTCCACTCCACTCCACTCCAATCCAAACCAATCTATTCCAATCCAATCCACTCTACTCCAACACACTCCACTTCACTCTAACCCACTCCACTCCAATGCACTCCAATCCATTCCAATTCAATCCAATCCACTCCAATCCAATCCAATCCACTCCACTCCAATCCACTCCACTCCAATCCAATGCACTCCACTCCAATTAACTCCACTCCACTCCTATACAAGCCAAACGAATCCACACTAATCCACTCCAATCCAATCCACTCCACTCCACTCCAAGCCACTCCACTCCAATCCAATCCACTCCACACCATTCCAATCCACTCCACTCCACTCCTGTCCAAACCACTCAAATACAATCTACTCCACTCCACTCCGCTCCACTTCAATCCACTCCACTCCAATCCAATCCATTTCACTCCAATCAACTCCACTCCAATCCAATTCACTCCACTTCAATCCAATCCACTCCACTACAATCCAATCCACTCCAATCCACTCCAACCCTCTCCACTCTACTCCACTCAACACCAATCCAATCCAATCTACTCTACTCCACACCACTCCAAACCAATCCAATCCACTCCACTCCACTCCACTCCAACCCACTCCAATCCACTCCACTCCACTCCACTCCTCTCCACTCCAATCCACTCCGCTCCAATTCAATCCGCTCCAATCCACTCCAATCCACTCCACACGAATCCACTCCAATCCACTCCACTCCAATCTACTCCACTCCAATCCAATCCACTCCAATCCACTCCAATCCGCTCCACTCCACTCAATTCCACTCCACTCCAATCAACTCAACTCCACTCCAAGCCACTCCACTCCAATCCACTCCACTCCAATCCACTCCACTCCACTCCAATCCACTCCAATCCAATATAATCCAATCCACTCCAATCCAATCCACTCCATTCCAAACCAATCCACTCCAATCCACTCCACTCCACTCCAATCTACTCCAATCCAATCTAATCCAATCCACTCCAATCCAATCCTCTCCATTCCAAACCAATCCACTCCAATCCACACCACTCCAATCCACTCCACTCCACTCCAATCGACTCCAATCCAATCCAATCCACTCCAAACCACTCCAATCCAATCCACTCCACTCCAATCCACTCCAATCCACTCCAATCCATTCCACTTCACTCCAATCCAATCCAATCCACTCCACTCCACTCCACTCCAATCCACTCCAATCCAATCCACTCCAATCCTCTCCACTCCACTCCAGTCCACTGCATTCCAATCCACTCCACTCCACTCGAATCGACTCGACTCCAATCCAATCCACCCCAATCCAATCCCATCCACTCCACTCCACTCCACTCCAGTACAATCCACTCCAATCCAGTCCACTCCAATAAAATCCACTCCAATCCAATCCACTCCAAACCAATCCATTCCAATCCACTCCACTCCAATCCACTCCTCTCCACTCCAATCCACTCCAATCCAATCTAATCCAATCCACTCCAATCCAATCCTCTCCAATCCAATCCAATCCACTCCAATCCACTCCACTCCAATCCAGTCCTCACGACTCCAATCCAATCCACACCACATCAATCCACTCCACCCCACTCCAATCCACTCCAATCCAATCCAATCCACTCCAAACCACTCCAATCCACTCCACTCCTCTCCACTCCACTCCAATCCAATCCAATCCACTCCAAACCACTCCAATCCAATCCACTCCACTCCAATCCACTCCAATCCAATCCACTCCAATCCACTCCACTCCAATCCACTCCAATCCAATCTGATCCACTCCAATCCACTCCAATCCAATCGACTTCAATCCACTCAAATCCACTCCAATCCAGTCCACTCCAATCCAATCCACTCCACTCCAATCCAATCCACTCCAATCCACTACACTCCACACAATTCCACTCCACTCCACGCCAATCCACTCCACACCAATCCAATCCAATCCATTGCAATCCAATCCAATGCACTTCACTCCAACCCACTCCACTCCACTTCACTCCAATCCAGTCCAATCCATTCCAATCCAATCCAATGCACTCCACTCCAATCCACTCCACTCCACTCCAATCCACTCCACTCCAATCCAATCCACTACAATCCACCCCACTCCACTCCAATCCACTCCACTCCAATCCAATCCACCCCAATCCAATCCAATCCACTGCACTCCACTCCACTCCAATCCACTCCAATCCACTCCACTCCAATCCAATCCACTCCAATCCATTCCAATCCAATCCACTCCACTCCAAACAATTCCACTGCAATCCATTCCAATTCAATCCACTCCACTCCAACCACTCCACTCCACTCCAATCCAATCCAATCCACTCCAAACCACTCCAATCCAATCCACTCCACTCCAATCCACTCCAATCCAATCCACTCCAATCCACTCCACTCCAATCCACTCCAATCCAATCTGATCCACTCCAATCCACTCCAATCCAATCGACTTCAATCCACTCAAATCCACTCCAATCCAGTCCACTCCAATCCAATCCACTCCACTCCAATCCAATCCACTCCAATCCACTACACTCCACACCATTCCACTCCACTCCACGCCAATCCACTCCACACCAATCCAATCCAATCCATTGCAATCCAATCCAATGCACTTCACTCCAACCCACTCCACTCCACTTCACTCCAATCCAGTCCAATCCATTCCAATCCAATCCAATGCACTCCACTCCAATCCACTCCACTCCACTCCAATCCACTCCACTCCAATCCAATCCACTACAATCCACCCCACTCCACTCCAATCCACTCCACTCCAATCCAATCCACCCCAATCCAATCCAATCCACTGCACTCCACTCCACTCCAATCCACTCCAATCCACTCCACTCCAATCCAATCCACTCCAATCCATTCCAATCCAATCCACTCCACTCCAAACAATTCCACTGCAATCCATTCCAATTCAATCCACTCCACTCCAACCACTCCACTCCACTCCAATTCAGTCCAATCCATTCCAATCCAATCCAATCCACTCCACTTAACTCCACTCCACTCCAGTACAATCCACTCCACTCCAATAAAATTCACTCCAATCCAATCCACTCCAAACCAATCCATTCCAATCCACTCCACTCCCATGCACTCCACTCCAATCCACTCCACTCCACTCCAATCCACTCCAATCCAATCTAATCCAATCCACTCCAATCCAATCCTCTCCAATCCAATCCAATCCACTCCAATCCACTCCACTCCACTCCAGTCCTCACGACTCCAATCCAATCCACACCACTCCAATCCACTCCACCCCACTCCAATCCACTCCAATCCAATCCAATCCACTCCACTCCAATCCAATCCAATCCATTCCAATCCAATCCAATGCACTTCACTCCAACCCACTCCACTGCACTTCACTCCAATCCAGTGCAATCCATTCCAATCCAATCCAATGCACTCCACTCCAACCCACTCCACTTCACTCCAATCCAGTCCAATCCAATCCAATGCACTCCACTCCAACCCACTCCACTCCACTCCAATCCACCTCACTCCAATCAAATGCACTCCACTCCAATCAACTCAACTCCACTCCAAGCCACTCCACTCCAATCCACTCCAGTCCACACCACTCCACTCCACTCCAATACACTCCACTCCACTCCAATCGATTCCACTCCACTCCAATCCAATCCACTCTAATCCACTCCTCTCCACTCCAATACTCTCCACTCCACTCCAATCCCTTCCACTCCACTCAAATCCACTCTAGTCCAAACCACTCCACTCCATTCCAAAACACTCCACTCCACTCCAGCCCACTCCAATCCGCTCCAATCTACTCCACTCCTCTCCACTACAATCCACTCCACTCCACTCCGCTACAATCCACTCCACTCCAATCCAATCCACTCCAATCCACTCCACTCCACTCCAATCCACTCCAATCCATTCCAATTCACTCCGCTCCAATCCAACCCACTCCATTCCAATTCAATCCAATCCACTCCAATCAATTCCAATCCAATCTACTCCATTCCAACCAACTCCACTCCAATCCATTCCAATCCAATCCACTCCACTCCAACTCACTCCACTCCACTCCACTCCAATCCAAACCAATCTATTCCAATCCAATCCACTCCACTCCAATCCAATCCAATCCACTCCACTCCAATCCACTCCACTCCAATCCAATCCACTCCACTCCAATTAACTCCACTCCACTCCTATACAAGCCAAACGAATCCACACCAATCCACTCCAATCCAATCCACTCCACTCCACTCCAAGCCACTCCACTCCAATCCAATCCACTCCACACCATTCCAATCCACTCCACTCCACTCCAATACAAACCACTCCAATACAATCTACTCGACTCCACTCCGCTCCACTTCAATCCACTCCACTCCAATCCAATTCATTTCACTCCAATCAACTCCACTCCAATCCAATCCACTCCACTCCAATACAATCCACTCCACTTCAATCCAATCCACTCCACTACAATCCAATCCACTCCAATCCACTCCAACCCTCTCCACTCTACTCCACTCAACTCCAATCCAATCCAATCTACTCCACTCCACACCACTCCAAACAAATCCAATCCACTCCACTCCACTCCACTCCAACCCACTACAATCCACTCCACTCTTCTCCACTCCAATCCACTCCACTCCACTCCACTCAAATCCACTCTGCTCCAATTCAATCCGCTCCAAACCACTCCAATCCACTCCACACCAATCCACTCCAATCCACTCCACTCCAATCTACTCCACTCCAATCCAATCCACTCCAATCCACTCCAATCCGCTCCACTCCACTCAATTCCACTCCACTCCAATCAACTCAATTCCACTCCAAGCCACTCCACTCCACTCCACTCCAATCCACTCTACTCCACTCCAATCCACTCCAATCCAATCTAATCCAATCCACTCCAATCCAATCCTCTCCATTCCAAACCAATCCACTCCAATCCACTCCACTCCACTCCAATCCACTCCAAGCCAATCTAATCCAATCCACTCCAATCCAATCATCTCCATTCCAAACCAATCCACTCCAATCCACACCACTCCAATCCACTCCACTCCACTCCAATCCACTCCAATCCAATCCAATCCACTCTAAACCACTCCAATCCAATCCACTCCACTCCAATCCACTCCAATCCACTCCAATCCAATCCACTCCACTCCAATCCAATCCACTCCAATCCAATCAACTCCACTCCAATCCACTCCACTCCACTCCAATCCACTCCAATCCACTCCAATTCACTCCGCTCCAATCCAACCCACTCCATTCCAATTCAATCCAATCCACTCCAATCAATTCCAATCCAATCTACTCCACTCCACTCCAGTCCTCACGACTCCAATCCAATCCACACCACTCCAATCCACTCCACCCCACTCCAATCCACTCCAATCCAATCCAATCCACTCCAAACCACTCCAATCCAATCCACTCCACTCCAATCCACTCCAATCCAATCCACTCCAATCCAATCCACTCCAATCCACTCAAGTCCACTCCAATCCAGTCCACTCCAATCCAATCCACTCCAATCCAATCCACTCCAATCCACTACAATCCACACCATTCAACTCCACTCCACGCCAATCCACTCCACTCCAATCCAATCCAATCCATTCCAATCCAATCCAATGCACTTCACTCCAACCCACTCCACTCCACTTCACTCCAATCCAGTGCAATCCATTCCAATCCAATCCAATGCACTCCACTCCAATCCAATCCACTCCAATCCACTCCAATCCGCTCCACTCCACTCAATTCCACTCCACTCCAATCAACTCAATTCCACTCCAAGCCACTCCACTCCAATCCACTCCACTCCAATCCACTCCACTCCACTCCAATCCACTCCAATCCAATCTAATCCAATCCACTCCAATCCAATCCTCTCCATTCCAAACCAATCCACTCCAATCCACTCCACTCCACTCCAATCCACTCCAAGCCAATCTAATCCAATCCACTCCAATCCAATCATCTCCATTCCAAACCAATCCACTCCAATCCACACCACTCCAATCCACTCCACTCCACTCCGATCCACTCCAATCCAATCCAATCCACTCTTAACCACTCCAATCCACTCCACTCCAATCCACTCCACTCCACTCCAATCCACTCCAATCCAATCTAATCCAATCCACTCCAATCCAATCCTCTCCATTCCAAACCAATCCACTCCAATCCACTCCACTCCACTCCAATCCACTCCAAGCCAATCTAATCCAATCCACTCCAATCCAATCATCTCCATTCCAAACCAATCCACTCCAATCCACACCACTCCAATCCACTCCACTCCACTCCAATCCACTCCAATCCAATCCAATCCACTCTAAACCACTCCAATCCAATCCACTCCACTCCAATCCACTCCAATCCACTCCAATCCAATCCACTCCACTCCAATCCAATCCACTCCAATCCAATCAACTCCACTCCAATCCACTCCACTCCACTCCAATCCACTCCAATCCACTCCAATTCACTCCGCTCCAATCCAACCCACTCCATTCCAATTCAATCCAATCCACTCCAATCAATTCCAATCCAATCTACTCCACTCCACTCCAGTCCTCACGACTCCAATCCAATCCACACCACTCCAATCCACTCCACCCCACTCCAATCCACTCCAATCCAATCCAATCCACTCCAAACCACTCCAATCCAATCCACTCCACTCCAATCCACTCCAATCCAATCCACTCCAATCCAATCCACTCCAATCCACTCCAATCCACTCAAGCCCACTCCAATCCAGTCCACTCCAATCCAATCCACTCCAATCCAATCCACTCCAATCCACTACAATCCACACCATTCAACTCCACTCCACGCCAATCCACTCCACTCCAATCCAATCCAATCCATTCCAATCCAATCCAATGCACTTCACTCCAACCCACTCCACTCCACTTCACTCCAATCCAGTGCAATCCATTCCAATCCAATCCAATGCACTCCACTCCAACCCACTCCACTCCACTCCAGTCCTCACGACTCCAATCCAATCCACACCACTCCAATCCACTCCACCCCACTCCAATCCACTCCAATCCAATCCAATCCACTCCAAACCACTCCAATCCAATCCACTCCACTCCAATCCACTCCAATCCAATCCACTCCAATCCAATCCACTCCAATCCACTCCAATCCACTCAAATCCACTCCAATCCAGTCCACTCCAATCCAATCCACTCCACTCCAATCCAATCCACTCCAATCCACTACAATCCACACCATTCAACTCCACTCCACGCCAATCCACTCCACTCCAATCCAATCCAATCCATTCCAATCCATTCCAATGCACTTCACTCCAACCCACTCCACTCCACTTCACTCCAATCCAGTCCAATCCAATCCAATGCACTCCACTCCAACCCACTCCACTCCACTCCAATCCACCTCACTCCAATCAAATGCACTCCACTCCAATCAACTCAACTCCACTCCAAGCCACTCCACTCCAATCCACTCCAGTCCACACCACTCCACTCCACTCCAATACACTCCACTCCACTCCAATCGATTCCACTCCACTCCAATCCAATCCACTCCAATCCACTCCTCTCCACTCCAATACTCTCCACTCCACTCCAATCCCTTCCACTCCACTCAAATCCACTCCAGTCCAAACCACTCCACTCCACTCCAAAACACTCCATTCCACTCCAGCCCACTCCAATCCGCTCCAATCTACTCCACTCCTCTCCACTACAATCCACTCCACTCCACTCCGCTACAATCCACTCCACTCCAATCCAATCCACTCCAATCCACTCCACTCCACTCCAATCCACTCCAATCCACTCCAATTCACTCCACTCCAATCCAACCCACTCCATTCCAATTCAATCCAATCCACTCCAATCAATTCCAATCCAATCTACTCCATTCCAACCAACTCCACTCCAATCCATTCCAATCCAATCCACTCCACTCCAAATCACTCCACTCCACTCCACTCCAATCCAAACCAATCTATTCCAATCCAATCCACTCTACTCCAACACACTCCACTCCACTCTAACCCACTCCACTCCAATGCACTCCAATCCATTCCAATCCAATCCAATCCACTCCAATCCATCCAATCCACTCCACTCCAATCCACTCCACTCCAATCCAATCCACTCCACTCCAATTAACTCCACTCCACTCCTATACAAGCCAAACGAATCCACACCAATCCACTCCAATCCAATCCACTCCACTCCACTCCAAGCCACTCCACTCCAATCCAATCCACTCCACACCATTCCAATCCACTCCACTCCACTCCAATACAAACCACTCCAATACAATCTACTCGACTCCACTCCGCTCCACTTCAATCCACTCCACTCCAATCCAATCCATTTCACTCCAATCAACTCCACTCCAATCCAATCCACTCCACTCCAATACAATCCACTCCACTTCAATCCAATCCACTCCACTACAATCCAATCCACTCCAATCCACTCCAACCCTCTCCACTCTACTCCACTCAACTCCAATCCAATCCAATCTACTCCACTCCACACCACTCCAAACAAATCCAATCCACTCCACTCCACTCCACTCCAACCCACTACAATCCACTCCACTCTTCTCCACTCCAATCCACTCCACTCCACTCCACTCAAATCCACTCTGCTCCAATTCAATCCGCTCCAATCCACTCCAATCCACTCCACACCAATCCACTCCAATCCACTCCACTCCAATCTACTCCACTCCAATCCAATCCACTCCAATCCACTCCAATCCGCTCCACTCCACTCAATTCCACTCCACTCCAATCAACTCAACTCCACTCCAAGCCACTCCACTCCAATCCACTCCACTCCAATCCACTCCACTCCACTCCAATCCACTCCAATCCAATCTAATCCAATCCACTCCAATCCAATCCTCTCCATTCCAAACCAATCCACTCCAATCCACTCCACTCCACTCCAATCCACTCCAAGCCAATCTAATCCAATCCACTCCAATCCAATCATCTCCATTCCAAACCAATCCACTCCAATCCACACCACTCCAATCCACTCCACTCCACTCCAATCCACTCCAATCCAATCCAATTCACTCTAAACCACTCCAATCCAATCCACTCCACTCCAATCCACTCCAATCCACTCCAATCCAATCCACTCCACTCCAATCCAATCCACTCCAATCCAATCAACTCCACTCCAATCCAATCCACTCCACTCCAATCCAACACACTCCACTCAAATCCAATCCTCTCCACTCCACTCCACTCCACACCACTCCAAAGCAACCCAATCCACTCCACTCCACTCCACTCCAATCCACTCCAATCCACTCCAATCCACTCCACACCTCTCCACTCCAATCCACTCCACTCCAATCCACTCCAATCCTCTCCACTCCATTCCAATCCACTCCAATCAACTCCATTCCACTCCAATCCGCTCCACTCCATTCCATTCCACTCCATTCTAATCCACTCCACTCCACTCCACTCCAATCCAAACGACTCCAATCCAATCCACCCCAATCCAATCCAATCCACTCCACTCCACTCCACTCGTGTACAATCCACTCCAATCCACTCCACTCCAATCCTCACGACTCCAATCCAATCCACACCACTCCAATCCACTCCACACCACTCCAATCCACTCCAATCCAATCCAACCCACTCCAAACCACTCCAATCCAATCCACTCCACTCCAATCCAATCCACTCTAATCCACTCCACTCCAATACACTCCACATCATTCAACTCCACTCCACGCCAATCCACTCCACTACAATCCAATCCAATCCACTCCAATTCAATCCAATGCACTCCACTCCAATCCACTCCACTCCACACCAATCCACTCCAATCCACTCCACTCCAATCCATTCCGCTCCAATCCACTCCTCGCCTCTCCAATACACTCCACTCCACTCCAATCCACTCCACTCCACTCCAATCCACTCCAGTCCACACCACTCCACTCCACTCCAATACACTCCACTCCACGCCAACCCACTCTAATCCGCTCCAATCTACTCCACTCCTCTCCACTACAATCCACTCCACTCCACTCCGCTACAATCCACTCCACTCCAATCCAATCCACTCCATTCCAATCCTATCCACTCCACTCCAACCAACACCACTCCAATCCATTCCAATCCAACCCACTCCACGCCGCTCCACTCCAATCCAATCCAATCCATTCCAATCCAATCCATTCCACTCCAACCCACTCCACTCCATTCTAACCCACTCCTCTCCACTCTACTCCAATCCACTTCAATCCACTCCACTCCAATCCAATCCACTCCAATTCACTCCACTCCATTCCACTCCACTCCACTCCAATCCACTCCAATCCAATCTAATCCAATCCACTCCAATCCAATCCTCTCCATTCCAAACCAATCCACTCCAATCCACTCCAATCCACTCCACTCCACTCCAATCCACTCCAAGCCAATCTAATCCAATCCACTCCAATCCAATCCTCTCCATTCCAAACCAATCCACTCCAATCCACACCACTCCAATCCACTCCACTCCACTCCAATCCACTCCAATCCAATCCAATCCACTCTAAACCACTCCAATCCAATCCACTCCACTCAAATCCACTCCAATCCACTCCAATCCAATCCACTCCACTCCAATCCAATCCACTCCAATCCAATCAACTCCACTCCAATCCAATCCACTCCACTCCAATCCAACACACTCCACTCAAATCCAATCCTCTCCACTCCACTCCACTCCAATCCACTCCAATCCAATCTAATCCAATCCACTCCAATCCAATCCTCTCCATTCCAAACCAATCCACTCCAATCCACACCACTCCAATCCACTCCACTCCACTCCAATCCACTCCAATCCAATCCAATCCACTCCAAACCACTCCAAACCACTCCAATCCAATCGACTCCACTCCAATCCACTCCAATCGACTCTAATCCAATCCACTCCAATCCACTCCAACCCTCTCCACTCCAATCTACTCAACTCCAATCCAATCCAATCTACTCCACTCCACACCACTCCAAAGCAATCCAATCCACTCCACTCCACTCCACTCCAATCCACTCCAATCCACTCCACTCCTCTCCACTCCAATCCACTCCACTCCAATCCACTCCAATCCTCTCCACTCCACTCCAATCCACTCCAATCAACTCCATTCCACTCCAATCCGCTCCACTCCACTCCATTCCACTCCATTCTAATCCACTCCACTCCACTCCAATCCAAACGACTCCAATCCAATCCACCCCAATCTAATCCAATGCACTCCACTCCACTCCACTCGAGTACAATCCACTCCAATCCACTCCTCTCCAATCCTCACGACTCCAATCCAATCCACACCACTCCAATCCACTCCACACCACTCCAATCCACTCCAATCCAATCCAACCCACTCCAAACCACTCCAATCCAATCCACTCCACTCCAATCCACTCCAAACCAATCCACTCCACTCCAATCCAATCTGATCCACTCCAATCCACTCCAAACCACTCCACTCCAATCCACTCCACTCCAATCCAATCCACTCTAATCCACTCCACTCCAATACACTCCACATCATTCAACTCCACTCCACGCCAATCCACTCCACTACAATCCAATCCAATCCATTCCAATCCAATCCAATGCACTCCACTCCAACCCACTCCACTCCACTCCACTCCAATCCAGTCCAATCCACTCCAATTCAATCCAATGCACTCCACTCCAATCCACTCCACTCCACACCAATCCACTCCAATCCACTCCACTCCAATCCATTCCGCTCCAATCCACTCCTCTCCTCTCCAATACACTCCACTCCACTCCAATCCACTCCACTCAACTCCAATCCACTCCAGTCCACACCACTCCACTCCACTCCAATACACTCCACTCCACGCCAACCCACTCCAATCCGCTCCAATCTACTCCACTCCTCTCCACTACAATCCACTCCACTCCACTCTGCTACAATCCACTCCACTCCAATCCAATCCACTCCATTCCAATCCAATCCACTCCACTCCAACCAACACCACTCCAATCCATTCCAATCCAACCCACTCCACGCCCCTCCACTCCAATCCAATCCAATCCATTCCAATCCAATCCATTCCACTCCAACCCACTCCACTCCATTCTAACCCACTCCGCTCCACTCTACTCCAATCCACTTCAATCCACTCCACTCCAATCCAATCCACTCCAATTCACTCCACTCCATTCCACTCCACTCCACTCCAATCCACTCCAATCCAATCCACTCCAATCCACTCAAATCCACTCCAATCCAGCCCACTCCAATCCAATCCACTCCACTCCAATACACTCCATTCCATTCAACTCCACTCCACGCCAATCCACTCCACTACAATCAAATCCAATCCATTCCAATCCAATCCAATGCACTCCACTCCAACCCACTCCACTCCACTCCACTCCAATCCAGTCCAATCCATTCCAATCCAATCCAATGCACTCCACTCCAACCCATTCCACTCCACTCCAACCCAATCCAATCCACTCCACTCCAATCCATTCCGCTCCAATCCAATCCACTCCAACCCAATCCAATCCACTCCACTCCAATCCATTCCGCTCCAATCCAATCCACTCCAACCCACTCCAATCCACTCCACTCCAATCCAATCCACTCCCATGCACTCGACTCCAATCCTCTCCACTCCACTCCAATCCACTCCAATCAACTCCACTCCACTCCAATCCACTCCACTCCAATCCGCTCCAATCAACTCCACTCCACTCCAATCCACTCCACTCCAATCCTCTCCACTCCACTCCAATCTACTCCAATCAACTCCACTCCACTCTATTCCACACCACTCCAATCCACTCCACTCCACTCCAATCCACTCGACTCCAATCCAATCCACCCCAATCCAATTCAATCCACTCCACTCCACTCAACTCCAGTACAATCCACTCCAATAAACTCCACTCCAATAAAATCCACTCCAATCCAATCCACTCCAAACCAATCCATTCCAATCCACTCCACTCCCATGTACTCCACTCCAATCCACTCCACTCCACTCCAATCCACTACAATCCAATCTAATCCAATCCACTCCAATCCAATCCTCTCCATTCCAATCCACTCCACTCCCATGCACTACACTCCAATCCAATCTAATCCAATCCACTACAATCCAATCTATCCAATCCACTCCAATCCAATCCTCACGACTCCAATCCAATCCACACCACTCCAATCCACTCCATTCCACTCCAATCAACTCCAATCCAATCCAATCCACTCCAAACCACTCCAATACAATCCACTCCACTCCAATCCACTCCAATCCAATCCACTCCAATCCACTCCACTCCAATCCACTCCAATCCAATCTGATCCACTCCAATCCACTCCAATCCAATCCACTCCAATCCACTCAAATCAACTCCAATCCTGTCCACTTCACTCCAATCCACTCCACTCCAATCCAATCCACTCCAATCCAATACACTCCACACCATTCAACTCCACTCCACGCCAATCCACTCCACTCCAATCCAATGCAATCCATTCCAATCCAATCCAATGCACTCCACTCCAACCCACTCCACTCCACTCCAATCCAGTCCAATCCATTCCAATCCAATACAATGCGCTCCACTCCAACCCAGTCCACTCCATTCCAACCCACTCCAATCCACTCCACTCCAATCCATTCCGCTTCAATCCAATCCACTCCACTCCAATCCATTCCACTCCAATCCAATCCACTCAACTCCACTCCTCTCCACTCCAATACACTACACTCCACTCCAATCCACTCCACTCCACTCCAATCCACTCCAGTCCACACCACTCCACTCCACTCCAATACACTCCACTCCACTCCAATCTACTCCACTCCTCTCCACTACAATCCACTCCACTCCACTCTGCTACAATCCACTCCACTCCAATCCACTCCACTCCAATCCACTCCAATCCACTCCACTCCAATCCAACCCACTCCACTCCCCTCCACTCCAATCCAATCCAATCCATTCCAATCCTATCCACTCCACTCCAACCCACTCCACTCCATTCTAACCCATTCCACTCCACTCTACCCCGATCCACTTCAATCCACTCCACTCCAATCCAATCCACTCCAATTCACTCCACTCAATTCCACTCCACTCCACTCCAATCCACTCGACTCCACTCTAAACCACTCCAATCCAATCCACTCCAAACCACTGCAGTCCACTCCAATCCACTCCACTCCACTCCACACCAATCCAATCCAATCCACTCCACTCCACTCCAACCCACTCCAATCCACTCCACTCCATGCCTCTCCACTCCAATCCACTCTGCTCCACTCCACTACAATGCACTCCACTCCAATCCAATCCACTCAAATCCACTCCACTCCACTCCAATCTACTCCACTCCACTCCAATCCAATTCACTCCAATCCACTCCACTCCACTCCAATCCAATCCAATCCACTTCAATCCAATCCAATGCTCACCACTCCAACCCACTCCACTCCACGCCAACCCAATCCAATCCACTCCACTCCAATCCACCCGACTCCAATCCAATGCACCCGACTCCAATCAACTCAACTCCACTCCAAGCCACTCCAGTCCAATCCACTCCACTCCAATCCACTCCACTCCACTCCAATCCACTCCAATCCAATCTAATCCAATCCACTCCAATCCAATCCTCTCCATTCCAAACCAATCCACTGCAATCCACTCCACTCCACTGCAATCCTCACGACTCCAATCCAATCCACACCACTCCAATCCACTCCACTCCACTCCAATCCACTCCAATCCAATCCAATCCACTCCAAACCACTCCAATCCAATCCACTCCACTCCAATCTACTCCAATCCAATCCACTCCAATCCACTCCACTCCAATCCACTCCAATCCAATCCAATCCACTCCAATCCAATCCAATGCTCACCACTCCAATCCACTCCACTCCACTCCAATCCAATCCAATCCACACCACTCCAATCCAATGCACCCCACTCCAATCAACTCAACTCCACTCCAAGCCACTCCACTCCAATCCACTCCACTCCAATCCAATCCAATCCACTCCACTCCAATCCAATCTACTCCAATCCAATCCTCTCCACTCTAATCCAATCCACTCCAATCCACTCCAACCCTCTCCACTCCACTCTACTTATCTCCAATCCAATCCAATCTACTCCACTCCACACCACTCCAAACCAATCCAATCCACTCCAATCCACTCCACTCCAATCCACTCCAATCCACTCCAATCCACTCCACTCCTCTCCACTCCCATCCACTCCACTCCACTCCAATCCACTCCAATCCAATCCACTCCAATCCTCTCCATTCCACTCCAATCCACTCCACTCCAATCCACTCCAATCAACTCCACTCCACTCCAATCCACTCCACTCCAATCCGCTCCACTCCACTCCATTCCACTCCATTCCAATCCACTCCACTCCACTCCAATCCAATCCACTCCAATCCACTCCTCTCCACTCCAATACACTCCACTCCATTCCAATCCGCTCCACTCCACTCCAATCCACTGCAGTCCACACCACTCCACTCCACTCCAATACACTCCACTCCACTCCAATCGATTCCACTCCACTCCACGCCAACCCACTCCAATCCGCTCCAATCGACTCCACTCCTCTCCACTACAAACAAGTCCACTCCACTCCACTACAATCCAATCCACTCCAATCCACTCCATTCCAATCCAATCCACTCTACTCCAACCAACTCCACTCCAATCCATTCCAATCCAACCCACTCCACTCCCCTCCACTCCAATCCAATCCAATCTATTCCAATCCAATCCATTCCACTCCAACCCACTCCACTCCATTCTAACCCACTCTTCTCCACTCTACTCCAATCCACTTCAATCCACTCCACTCCAATCCAATCCACTCCAATTCACTCCACTCCATTCCACTCCACTCAACTCCAATCCACTTCAATCCAATCCACTCCAATCCACTCAAATCCACTCCAATCCAGTCCACTCCAATCCAATCCACTCCACTCCAATACACTCCACTCCATTCAACTCCACTCCACGCCAATCCACTCCACGACAATCAAATCCAATCCATTCCAATCCAATCCAATGCACTCCACTCCAACCCACTCCACTCCACTCCAATCCAGTCCAATCCATTCCAATCCAATCCAATGCACTCCACTCCAACCCACTCCACTCCACTCCAATCCAGTCCAATCCATTCCAATCCAATCCAATTCACTCCACTCCAATCCATTCCGCTCCAATCCAATCCACTCCAACCCAATCCATTCCACTCCACTCCAATCCAATCCACTCCACTCCAATCCACTCCATTCAACACCACTCCACTCCAATCCACTCCACTCCAATCCGCTCCACTCCACTCCATTCCACACCATTCCAATCCACTCCACTCCACTCCAATCCACTCGACTCCAATCCAATCCACCCCAATCCAATTCAATCCACTCCACTACACTCCAATCCCGTACAATCCACTCCAATCCACTCCACTCCAATAAAATCCACTCCAATCCAATTCACTCCAAACCAATCCATTCCAATCCACTCCACTCCCATGCACTCCACTCCAATCCACTCCACTCCACTCCAATCCACTACAATCCAATCTAATCCAATCCACTCCAATCCAATCCTCTCCATTCCAATCCAATCCACTCCAATCCACTCCACTCCACTCCAATCCTCACGCCTCCAATCCAATCCACACCACTCCAATCCACTCCACTCCACTCCAATCCACTCCACTCCAATCCAATCCACTCCACTCCAATCCACTCCAATCCAATCTTAGCCACTCCAATCCACTCCAATCCAATCCACTCCAATCCACTCAAATCCACTCCAATCCAGTCCACTCCAATCCAATCCACTCCATTCCAATCCAATCCAATGCACTCCACTCCAAACCACTCCACTCCATTCCAACCCACTCCAATCCACTCCACTCCAATCCATTCTGCTCCAATCCAATCCACTCCAACCCAATCCAATCCACTCCACTCCAATCCACCTCACTCCAATCCAATGCACTCCACTCCAATCAACTCAACTCCACTCCAAGCCACTCCACTCCAATCCACTCCACTCCAAACCAATCCACTCCAATCCACTCCACTCCAATCCAATCCACTCCAATCCACTCCTCTCCACTCCAATACACTCCACTCCACTCCAATCGATTCCACTCCACTCCAACCCACTCCAATTAGCTCCAATCTACTCCACTCCTCTCCACTACAATCCACTCCACTCCACTCTGCTACAATCCACTCCATTCCAATCCAACCCAATCCAGTCCAATCCATTCAAATCCAATCCAATGCACTCCACTCCAAACCACTCCACTCCATTCCAACCCACTCCAATCCACTCCACTCCAATCCATTCCGCTCCAATCCAATCCACTCCAACCCAATCCAATCCACTCCACTCCAATCCACCTCACTCCAATCCAATGCACTCCACTCCAATCAACCCAACTCCACTCCAAGCCACTCCACTCCAATCCACTACACTCCAAACCAATCCACTCCAATCCACTCCACTCCAATCCAATCCACTCCAATCCACTCCTCTCCACTCCAATACACTCCACTCCACTCCAATCGATTCCACTCCACTCCACTCCAACCCACTCCAATTAGCTCCAATCTACTCCACTCCTCTCCACTACAATCCACTCCACTCCACTCTGCTACAATCCACTCCACTCCAATCCAACCCACTCCACTCCAATTCAATCTATTCCACTCCAATCCATTCCAATCCAAACCACTCCACTCCAACCCACTCCACTCCATTCTAACCCATTCCACTCCACTCTACTCCGATCCACTTCAATCCACTCCACTCCAATCCAATCCACTCCAATTCACTCCACTCAATTCCACTCCACTCCACTCCAATCCACTCGACTCCACTCTAAACCACTCCAATCCAATCCACTCCAATCCACTGCATTCCACTCCAAACCACTCCACTCCACTCCAATCCAATCCACTCCAATCCACTCCATGCCTCTCCACTCCAATCCACTCTGCTCCACTCCACTACAATGCACTCCACTCCAATCCAATCCACTCCAATCCACTCCACTCCACTCCAATCCAATCCACTTCAATCCACTCCATGCCTCTCCACTCCAATCCACTCTGCTCCACTCCACTACAATGCACTCCACTCCAATCCAATCCACTCCAATCCACTCCACTCCACTCCAATCCAATCCAATCCACTTCAATCCACTCCATGCCTCTCCACTCCAATCCACTCTGCTCCACTCTACTACAATGCACTCCACTCCAATCCAATCCACTCCAATCCACTCCACTCCACTCCAATCCAATCCACTTCAATCCACTCCATGCCTCTCCACTCCAATCCACTCTGCTCCACTCCACTACAATGCACTCCACTCCAATCCAATCCACTCCAATCCACTCCACTCCACTCCAATCCAATCCAATCCACTTCAATCCACTCCATGCCTCTCCACTCCAATCCACTCTGCTCCACTCCACTACAATGCACTCCACTCCAATCCAATCCAATCCAATCCAATCCACTCCACTCCACTGCAACCCAATCCAATGCACCCTACTCCAATCAACATCTCCACTCCAAGCCACTCCACTCCAATCCATTCCAATCCAATCCACTCCACTCCAACCCACTCCACTCCATTCTAACCCATACCACTCCACTCTACTCCGATCCACTTCTATCCACTCCACTCCAATGCAATCCACTCCAATTCACTCCACTCAATTCCACTCCACTCCACTCCAATCCACTCGACTCCACTCTAAACCACTCCAATCCAATCCACTCCAATCCAATGCATTCCACTCCAATCCACTCCACTCCACTCCAATCCAATCCACTCCAATCCACTCCATGCCTCTCCACTCCAATCCACTCTGCTCCACTCCACTACAATGCACTCCACTTTAATCCAATCCACTCCACTCCACTCCAATCCAATCCAATCCACTTCAATCCAATCCAATGCGCACCACTCCAATCCACTCTGCTCCACTCCACTACAATGCACTCCACTCCAATCCAATCCAATCCAATCCACTCCAATCCACTCCAACCCAATCCAATGCACCCTACTCCAATCAACTCAACTCCACTCCAAGCCACTCCACTCCAATCCATTCCAATCCAATCCACTCCACTCCAACCCACTCCACTCCATTCTAACCCATTCCACTCCACTCTACTCCGATCCACTTCAATCCACTCCACTCCAATCCAATCCACTCCAATTCACTCCACTCAATTCCACTCCACTCCACTCCAATCCACTCTACTCCACTCTAAACCACTCCAATCCACTCCACTCCAATCCACTGCATTCCACTCCAATCCACTCCACTCCACTCCAATCCAATCCACTCCAATCCACTCCATGCCTCTCCACTCCAATCCACTCTGCTCCACTCTACTACAATGCACTCCACTCCAATCCAATCCATTCCAATCCACTCCACTCCACTCCAATCCAATCCAATCCACTTCAATCCAATCCAATGCTCACCACTCCAATCCACTCTGCTCCACTCCACTACAATGCACTCCACTCCAATCCAATCCACTCCAATCCAATCCTCTCCATTCCAAACGAATCCACTCCAACCCACTCCACTCCACTCCAACCCAATCCAATCCACGCCAATCCAATCCACTCGACTCCAATCCAATGCACCCTACTCCAATCAACTCAACTCCACTCCAAGCCACTCCACTCCAATCCACTCCACTCCAATCCAATCCAATCCACTCCACTCCAATCCACTCCACTCCAAGCCACTCCACTCCAATCCACTCCACTCCAATCCAATCCACTCCACCCCAATCCAATCCACTCCAATCCACTCCAACCCTCTCCACTCCACTCTACTTATCTCCAATCCAATCCAATCTACTCCACTCCACACCACTCCAAACCAATCCAATCCACTCCACTCCACTCCACTCCAATCCACTCCAATCCACTCCAACCCTCTCCACTCCACTCTACTTATCTCCAATCCAATCCAATCTACTCCACTCCACACCACTCCAAACCAATCCAATCCACTCCACTCCACTCCACTCCAATCCACTCCAATCCACTCCAATCCACTCCACTCCTCTCCACTCCAATCCACTCCACTCCACTCCAATCCACTCCAATCCAATCCACTCCAATCCTCTCCACACCACTCCAATCCACTCCAATCCACTCCACTCCTCTCCACTCCCATCCACTCCACTCCACTCCAATCCACTCCAATCCAATCCACTCCAATCCTCTCCACTCCAATCCAATCCACTCCACTCCTCTCCACTCCAATCCACTCCACTCCACTCCAATCCACTCCAATCCAATCCACTCCAATCCTCACCATTCCACTACAATCCACTCCACTCCAATCCACTCCAATCAACTCCACTCCACTCCAATCCACTCCACTCCAATCCGCTCCACTCCACTCCATTTCACTCCATTCCAATCCACTCCACTCCACTCCAATCAACTCCACTCCACTCCAATCCACTCCACTCCAATCCGCTCCACTCCACTCCATTCCACTCCATTCCAATCCACTCCACTCGACTCCAATCCAATCCACCCCAATCCACTCCACTCCGTTCCACTCCAGTACAATCCACTCCAATCCACTCCACTCCAATAAAATCCACTCAATTCCAATCCACTCCAAACCAATCCATTCCAATCCACTCCATTCCCATGCACTCCACTCCAATCCACTCCACTCCACTCCAATCTAATCCAATCCAATCCTCTCCATTCCAATCCAATCCACTCCAATCCACTCCACTCCACTCAAATCCTCACGACTCCAATCCAATCCACACCACTTCAATCCACTCCACTCCACTCCAATCCACTCCAATCCAATCCAATCCACTCCAAACCACTCCAATCCAATCCACTCCACTCCAATCCACTCCAATCCAATCCACTCCAATCCACTCCACTCCAATCCACTCTAATCCAATCTGATCCACTCCAATCCATCCACTCCAATCCACTCAAATCCACTCCAATCCAGTCCACTCCAATCCAATCCACTCCACTCCAATCCACTCCACTCCAATCCAATCCACTCCAATCCACTCCACTCCAATACACTCCACACCATTCAACTCCACTCCACGCCAATCCACTCCACTCCAATCCAATCCAATCCATTCCAATCCAATCCAATCCAATGCACTCCACTCCAACCCACTCCACTCAACTCCAATCCATTCCGCTCCAATCCAATTTCGCCCGCAGTGGGATTCTGTGAACAGTTACTATCCTTTTCTAAACCTTTGGAGACTGTGGGGTCATAGCTCAGGTCGGCCCTGAACATGTCGCACATCCCACAGTTTGAACTGTTTTCACTGCCACGGTGGGTGAAGTGGCTTCCTCCATCAAATTCAGCTCCCTGGCAATTTTCCGGGAGTGGGCCAGAAGTCGGTCATGATGGGGGTGGAAGTGCGATGGTGAGCTCACTGGAGGCGGGGGGGAGTGGGGGCGGGACGAATCTCAGCCGCTGTCAGTCACCACCGGAGCGGTGATGATGTCATCACGTGTGTGTACCACCAGGTCTCTCCCCTTCAGTTCCAGGGGAATAGTCGCTGCGAGCTCAGCAGAATTCGGTCAGGCAGAGTCAGCGTGGATATATGATGGGGAAGACAAATTTTCTGGAATTCTTTGAGGATGTAACGAACAGGATGGATAAAGGGGAACCAGTGGATGTGGTGTATTTGGACTTCCAGAAGGCATTTGACAAGGTGCCACATAAAAGGTTACTGCACAAGATAAAAGTTCACGGGGTTGGGTGTAATATATCAGCATGGATAGAGGATTGGCTAACTAACAGAGAACAGAGAGTCGGGATAAATGGTTAATTCTCTGGTTGGCAATCAGTAACTTGTGGGCTGCCACAGGGATCAGTGCTGGGACCCCAACTATTTACAGTCTATATTAACGACTTAGAAGAAGGGACCGAGTGTAACGTAGCCAAGTTTGATGACGAAAAACAATGTGTGAGGAGGACACAAAAAATCTGCAAAAGGACATAGACAGGCTAATTGAGTGGGCAAATATTTGGTAGTTGGAGTATAATGTTGTAAAGTGTGAGGTCATGCACTTTGGCAGAAAAAATCAAAGAGCAAGTTATTATTTAAATGGAGAAAGATTGCAAAGTGCTGCAGTACAGCGGGACCTGGGGGTACTTGTGCATGAAACACAAAAGGATAGTATGCAGGTACATCAAGTGATCAGGAAGGCCAATGGAATCTTGACCTTTATTGCAAAGGGATGGAGTATAAAAGCAGGGATGTCTTGCTGCAGTTATACAGGGTATTGATGAGACCACACCTGGAATACTGCGTGCTGTTTTGGTTTCCATATTTACGAAAGGATATATTTGCTTTGGAGGCAGTTCAGAGAAGGTTCACTCGGTTGATTCCGGGGATGAGGGGATTGACTTATGAGGAAAGGTTGAGTAGGTTGGGCCTCTACTCATTGTAATTCAGAAGAATGAGAGGTGATCTTATCGAAATGTATGAGATTATGAGGGGGCTTGACAAGGTGGATGCAGAGAGGATGTTTCCACTGATGGGGGAGACTAGAACTAGAGGGCATGATCTTAGAATAAGGGGCCGCCCATTTAAAACTGAGATGAGGAGAAATTTCTTCTCTCAGAGGGTTGTAAATCTGTGGAATTCGCTGCCTCAGAGAGCTGTGGAGGCTGGGTCATTGAATATATTTAAGACAGAAATAGACAGTTTTTTAAACGATAAGGGGATAAGGGGTAATGGGGAGCGGGCGGGGAAGTGGAGCTGAGTCCAGGATCAGATCAGCCATGATCTTATTAAATAGCGGAGCAGGCTCGAGGGGCCGTATTGCCGACTCCTGCTCCTATTTCTTATGTTCTTATTATTACAGCTCGGCTCTCAGCCACCAGGGAGGGTTTGGGCCGGGCCAGCCGTCGGCGGCTCGGCTGAACCTGGAGGCGTCATTTTCGAGCCGGCAATAAAAACATGGCGATCACAGCAGTGCGCCCTCCCCTTTTGATTGGCCACCGCGCCGCCATTTTACACACACAGCGAACACGGGGCACCGACAGAATAAGCTGCCGGGGGTAGGGGCAGGGGGAGCACCGTGCGGCGTGGTGAAGTTTCTTGCGGGTGAATTTTGCCGGCGGGGGTGGGTGATTGGCGGCGCGCGCTTTGATGGTGCACTTGGGCGGGTTCGGCAGCAGCGGCGCGCGGAAGTGAGGACCGCCAAAACCCCCCCCCCCCCCCCCAGGAGAATTTCGCGAGCGGCAGCCATTCGACAGAGAATCGGCGGCCATTGGCCACCGCTTTCCGACAGCAAGGGGCCTCAGCGGGAGGCTGAAGTGCGGCCGCTATTCAGAAGCAGGGCTGGGAATTATTGCAGCCACCAGCAACACGCACGCAGTTTCCGCTCGGTCCACATTGTCTTGTGTTTGCTCCGTGGGCACTTGGCTCAAGAGTTCAGCGCAACACGTTGCTGTCAAGAGCTAACTGGTTTATTAACAAAGGTTTAACAATCACACCACATGTTACCAGTTCATCCACTGGGCTCACAACTGCATACCCCATTGTGGGTGACCGAGCCCCAACTGGCTGGGGTTTTATTGAGGGTCGCGAACATCACGTGACTGGCCACCCACAATGCAACAGCTCCACACGCCGATGAGGTGTACACATTACATATTACATAATAATTACAATCTACAATTATTTTAGTGCCCCCCTCCCCGCCCCTAAAAGGGACACTAAAACCCACAAATTAAACCAATTAAACTTTTGACATTATTTGATCAAATTAAAATTTGGTTGCCGGGGGTGACGATGCACTCCAGTCCCTCAGGCACCCAGCTCTGGCGGAAGGCCGCGAGCGTACCGGTGGACAACGCCTGCTCCATCTCCAGGGACACCCTGGCTCGGATGTAGGCGCGGAAGAGAGGCAGGCAGTCGGGCAGAACGACCCCCTCGACCGCCCGCTGCCCGGACCGGCTGATGGCCCACCTTGGCCGTGCCCAGGAGCAGTCCTACGAGGAGGCCCTCGGACCTACCCGCTCCCCTCCGCACAGGGCGCCCAAAGATGAGGAGTGTGGGACTGAAGTGCAGCCAGAATTTGAGGAACAGCCCCTTCACATAATGGAAGAGGGGCTGCCAGTTCACACATTGAACGTACACGTGGAACACAGACTCCTCCAGGCCGCAGAAAGTGCAGGCGACCTGGCAGCCCATGAACCAACTTAAAAACCTAAATCTGTGAGCAACCTCACAGGGGCATCGATTACATATTACTCAATAATTACAATCTACATCGATGACGGATGAATTGACCGAGTGTAATGGAGCCAAGTTTACTGATGATACAAAGATCGGTGGGAAAGTAAGTTGTGAGGAGGACACAAAAAATCTGCAATGGGATATAGACAGGCTTAGTTAGTGGGTAAACATTTGGCAGATGGAGTATAACGTGGGAATATGTGAGGTTATCCACTTTGGTAGGAAAAATAAAAAAGCTAAGAGATTACAAAATGCTGCAGTACAGAGGGACCTGGGGCTCCTGGTGCATGAAACACAAAACGTTAGTGTGCAGGTACAGCAAGTGATCAGGAAGGCCAATGCAATGTTGCCCTTTATTACAAGGGGGATAGAGTATAAAAGCAGAGAAGTCCTGCTACAACTGTACAGGGTATTGGTGAGGCCACACCTGGAGTACTGCGTACAGTTTTGGTCTCCGTATTTAAGGAGGGATAAACTTGCATTGGAGGCTGTTCAGAGAAGGTCCACTCGGTTGATTCCGGAGATGACGGGGTTGTCTTATGAGGAAAGGTTGAGCAGGTTGGGACCCTACTCATTGGAGTTTAGAAGAATGAGAGGCGATCTTATTGAAATATATAAGATACTGAGGGGGCTGGACAGGGTAGATGCAGAGAGGATGTTTCCCCTCGTGAGGGAGTCTAGAACTAGGGGGCAGAGATTCAGAATAAGGGGCCGCCCATTTAAAACTGAGATGAGGAGGAATTTCTTCTCTCAGAGGGTTGTAAATCTGTGGAATTCTCTGCCCCAGAGAGCTGTGGAGGCTGGGTCATTGAATATATTTAAGGTGGAGATAGACAGATTTTTGAGCGATAAGGGAGTGAAGGGTTATGGGGAGCGGGCAGGGAAGTGGAGCTGAGTCCATGATCAGATCTGCCATGATCGTATTGAATGGCGAAGCAGGCTCGAAGGGCGAGGTGATCGAATCCTGCTCCTATTTCTTATGTTCTTATCGGAGGACACCAGCAGAGGGAGGCAGTGAGATGTGTAACTGAGTGAGATGTGACAATGAGATACAAATAGATACATTCTCTGCTCTAAGGAGAACAACCCAGCTTCTCCAGTCTCTCCATGTAACTGAGGTCCCACATCCCTGGTACCATTCTGTGCAATCTCCAGGAACACGGGGACAGGATTGCGTTCTGATGAGGCGGGTGTAATCGTGGATGGTACAAAACTGTGGACAATAACAAGCTGCAATCTGAAAAGGCCAAGTCCGCCGAAAAGCCTGAGAAAAGTACTTCCCTCGCGCTCACTTCCGCCCTTGTCTTTTACGCTGCTCTCGAGGATTGTGGGGGCATTGCGAGCAAGGCCGGCTGTTATTGGCCATTGCGAGTTGCCCCTTGAGAAGCTGGTGGTGAGCTGCCGCCTTCTTAAACGCGCTGGGCAGCGGCTTTGATCCCACGGACTCAGCCCTCCAGTGGGGCAGTTAGAGAGTCAGTCAGGAAGGGGATATCGACCTTGGAGTCGGTGCAGCACAGAAAGGTCCCGGGGGGAGGGGAACTGAAAGGGTTCCATTATGGAGACAGGTTGTGTCGGCTGGACTTGTGTTCCCTCGAGGTTACAGGGTCGAGGGGTGATCTGATCGAAGCCCTGGTTAGACCACAGCTGGAGTACTGTGAGCAGTTCTGGACACCACACCTGAGGAAGGATATATTGGTCTCGGAGGCAGTGCAGTGCAGGTTTACCAGAATGGTACCCGAACAGCAAGGGTTAAATTACGAGGGGAGACTACACAAACTAGGGTTGTATACCCTGGGATGTGAAGATTACGGGCTGATTTGATTGACATGTTCAGGATATCAGGGGGAACTGAGGGGTATATAGAGAGACACTTTTTCCGCTGTTTGGGGAAGCGAGGACCAGGGGGCAGAGTTTAAACATTACAGGCCAGGCCTTTCAGGACTGACGTTAAGAAACATTACTGCACGCGAAGGGTGCTCGAAGTTTTAAACTCTCTTCCACAATCGGCCGTCGATGCTGGGTCAGTTGTTAATTTTAAATCTGAGATTGATAACTTTCTGTGATCCAAAGATATTAAGTAACATGTGGCAAAGGCGGGTCTATGGGGTTAGGTCACAGGTCAGTCACGATCTCATTGAATGGTGGATCAGGCTCGAGGGACCGAATGGGCCTCCTCCTGTTCCTGTGTAACAGGCTCGAGGGGCTGAATGGGCCTCCTCCTGTTCCTGTGTTTTAAAAAGGTTCGAGGGGCTGAATGGGCCTCCTCCTGTTCCTGTGTAACAGGCTCGAGGGGCTGAATGGGCCTCCTCCTGTTCCTGTGTTTCAAAAAGGTTCGAGGGGCTGAATGGGCCTCCTCCTGTTCCTGTGTTTTAAAAAGGTTCGAGGGGCTGAATGGGCCTCCTCCTGTTCCTGTGTGACAGGCTCGAGGGGCTGAATGGGCCTCCTCCTGTTCCTGTGTTTTAAAAAGGTTCGAGGGGCTGAATGGGCCTCCTCCTGTTCCTGTGTAACAGGCTTGAGGGGCTGAATGGGCCTCCTCCTGTTCCTGTGTTTTAAAACGGTTCGAGGGGCTGAATGGGCCTCCTCCTGTTCATGTGTAACAGGCTCGAGGGGCTGAATGGGCCCCTCCTGTTCCTATGTAACAGGCTCGAGGGGCTGAATGATCCTCCTCCTGTTCCTGTGCAACAGGCTCGAGGGGCTGAATGATCCTCCTCCTGTTCCTGTGTAACAGGCTCGAGGGGCTGAATGGGACTCCTCCTGTTCCTGTGTAACAGGCTCGAGGGGCTGAATGGGCCTCCTCCTGTTCCTGTGCAACAGACTCGAGGGGTTGAATGGGCCTCCTCCTGTTCCTGTGTAACAGGCTCGAGAGGCTGAATGGGCCTCCTCCTGTTCCTGTGTAACAGGCTCAAGGGGCTGAATGATCCTCCTGTTCCTGTGTAACAGGCTCGAGGGGCTGAATGGCCTCCTCCTGTTCCTGTGTAACAGACTCGAGGGGCTGAATGGCCTCCTCCTGTTCCTGTGTAACAGACTCGAGGGGCTGAATGGGCCTCCTCCTATTCCTGTGCAACAGACGCGAAGGGCTGAATGGGCCTCCTCCTGTTCCTGTGTAACAGACTCGAGGGACTGAATGGCCTCCTCCTGTTCCTGTGTAACAGACTTGAGGGACTGAATGGCCTCCTCCTGTTCCTGTGTAACAGACTCGAGGGGCTGAATGGCCTCTTATTGTTCCTATGTCCGTTCCCAATCATGGTTTTATCAAGCTTTCACTTAAATACATCCAAACAATTTGCTTCAATCACTCCAAACACTTGAGCAAATAAATCTAGGCTGACACTCCCAGTCCAGTACTGAGGGAGTGCTGCACTGTCGGAGGGGCAGTACTGAGGGAGTGCTGCACTGTCGGAGGGCCAGTACTGAGGGAGCGCTGCACTGTCGGAGGGGCAGTAGTGAGGGAGTGCTGTACTGTCGGAGGGGCAGTACTTAGGGAGTGCTGCACTGTCGGAGGGCCAGTACTGAGGGAGTGCTGCACTGTCGGAGGGGCAGTAGTGAGGGAGTGCTGTACTGTCGGAGGGGCAGTACTGAGGGAGTGCTACACTGTCGGAGGGGCAGTACTGAGGGAGTGCTGCACTGTCGGAGGGCAGTACTGAGAGAGAACTTCACTGTTGGAGGGGCAGTACTGAGGGAGTGCTGTACTGTCGGAGGGGCAGTACTGAGGGAGTGCTGCACTGTCGGAGGGGCAGTACTGAGCGAGTGCTGCACTGTCGGAGGGGCCATACTGAGGGAGTGCTGCACTGTCGGAGGGACAGTACTGAGGGAGTGCTGCACTGTCGGAGGGGCAGTACTGAGGGAGTGCTGTACTGTTGGAAGGGCAGTACTGAGGGAGTGCTGTACTATGGGAGGGGCAGTACTGAGGGAGTGCTGCACTGTCGGAGGGGCAGTACTGAGGGAGCGCTGCAGTGTCGGAAAGGCAGTACTGAAGGAGTGCTGCACTGTATGAGGGGCAGTACTGAGGGAGTGCCGCACTTTCGGAGGGGCAGTACTGAGGGAGTGCTGCACTGTCGGAGGGGCAGTACTGAGGGAGTGCTGCACTGTAGGAGGGGCAGTACTGAGGGAGTGCTGCACTGTCGGAGGGGCAGTACTGAGGGAGTGCTGCACTGTCGGAGGGGCAGTACTGAGGGAGTGGCGCACTGTCGGAGGGGCAGTACTGAGGGAGTGCTGCACTGTCGGAAGTGATTAACTGAGGGAGTGCTGCACTCTCGGAGGGGCAGTACTGACGGAGCGCTGTACTGTCGGAGGGGCAGTACTGAGGGAGTGCTGCACTGTCGGAAGTGATTAACTGAGGGAGTGCTGCACTCTCGGAGGGGCAGTACTGACGGAGCGCTGCACTGTAGGAGGGGCAGTACTGAGGGACTGCTGTACTGTTGGAGGAGCAGTACTGAGGGAGTGCTGTACTGTCGGAGGGGCAGTACTGAGGGAGCTCCACAATGTCGGAGGGGCAGTACTGAGGGAGTGCTGCACTTTCGGAGGGGCAGTACTGAGGGAGTGCTGCACTGTCGGAGGGGCAGTACTGAGGGAGTGCTGCACTTTCGGAGGGGCAGTACTGAGGGAGTGCCGCACTTTCGGAGGGGCAGTACTGAGGGAGTGCTGCACTGTCGGAGGGGCAGTACTGAGGGAGTACCGCACTGTCGGAGGGCAGTACTGAGGGAGTGGCGCACTGTCGGAGGGGCAGTACTGAGGGAGTGCTGTACTGTCGGAAGTGATGAACTGAGGGAGTGCTGCACTCTCGGAGGGGCAGTACTGAGGGAGTGCTGCACTGTCGGAGGGGCAGTACTGAGGGAGTACCGCACTGTCGGAGGGCAGTACTGAGGGAGCGCGGCACTGTCGGAGGGGCAGTACTGAGGGAGTGCTGCACTGTCGGAGGGGCAGTACTGAGGGAGTGCTGCACTTTCGGAGGGGCAGTACTGAGGGAGTGCCGCACTTTCGGAGGGGCAGTACTGAGGGAGTGCTGCACTGTCGGAGGGGCAGTACTGAGGGAGTACCGCACTGTCGGAGGGCAGTACTGAGGGAGTGGCGCACTGTCGGAGGGGCAGTACTGAGGGAGTGCTGTACTGTCGGAAGTGATGAACTGAGGGAGTGCTGCACTCTCGGAGGGGCAGTACTGAGGGAGCTCCGCACTGTCGGAGGGGCAGTACTGCGAGAGTGCTGCACTGTAGGAAGGGCAGTACTGAGGGAGTGCTGTACTGTACGAGGGGCAGTACTGAGGGACTGCTGTACTGTCGGAGGGGCAGTACTGAGGGAGTGCTGTACTGTTGGAGGGGCAGTACTGAGGGAGCTCCACAATGTTGGAGGGGCAGTACTGAGGGAGTGCTGCACTGTCGGAGGGGCAGTACTGAGGGAGTGCCGCACTGTCGGAGCTGCAGTACTGAGGGAGTGCTGCACTGTCGGAGGGGCAGTACTGAGGGAGTGCTGCACTGTCGGAGGGCAGTACTGAGGGAGAACTTCACTGTCGGAGCGGCAATACTGAGGGAGTGCTGCACTGTCTGAAGGGCAGTACTGAGGGAGCTCCGCACTGTCGGAGGGGCAGTACTGAGGGAGTGCTGCACTGTCGGAGGGGCAGTACTGAGGGAGTGCTGCACTGTCGGAGGGCAGTACTGAGGGAGTGCCGCACTGCCGGAGAGGCAGTACTGAGGGAGTGCTGCACTGTTGGAGGGGCAGTACTGAGGGAGTGCTGCACTGTCGGAGGGCAGTACTGAGGGAGAACTTCACTGTCAGAGGGGCAGTACTGAGGGAGTGCTGCACTGTCGGAGGGGCAGTACTGAGGGAGTGATTCACTGTCGGAGTGGCAGTACTGAGCGAGTGCTGTACTGTCGGAGGGGCAGTACTGAGGAAGTGCTGCACTGTCGGAGGGGCAGTACTGAGGGAGTGCTGTACTATCGGAGGGGCAGTACTGAGGGAGTGCTGTACTGTGGGAGGGGCAGAACTGAGGGAATGCTGCACTGTAGGAGGGGCAGTACTGAGGGAGCGCTGCAGTGTCGGAGGTGGCAGTACTGAGGGAGTGCTGCACTGTGGGAGGGGCAGTACTGAGGGAGTGCTGCACTGTAGGAGGGGCAGTACTGAGGGAGTGCCGCACTGTCGGAGGGGCAGTACTGAGGGAGTGCTGCGCTGTCGGAAGTGATGAACTAAGGGAGCGCTGCACTGTCGGAGCGGCAGTATTGACGGAGCGCTGTACTGTCGGAGGGGCAGTACTGAGGGAGTGCTGTACTGTAGGAGGGGCAGTACTGAGGGACTGCTGTCCTGTCGGAGGGGCAGTACTGAGGGAGTGCTGTACTGTCGGAGGGGCAGTACTGAGGGAGCTCCGCACTGTCGGAGGGGCAGTACTGAAGGAGTGCTGCACTGTCGGAGGGGCTGTACTGAGGGAGTGCCGCACTGTCAGAGGGGCAGTACTGAGGGAGTGCTGCACTGTCGGAGGGGCAGTACTGAGGGAGTGCTGCACTATCGGAGGGGCAGTACTGATGGAGCGCTGCAATGTCTGAGGGGCAGTACTGAGGGAGTGCTGCACTATCGGAGAGGCAGTACTGAGGGAGCGCTGCACTGTCGGAGGGGCAATACTGAGGGAGTGCTGCACTGTCGGAGGGGCAGTACTGAGGGAGTGCTGCACTCTAGGAGGGGCAGTACTGACGGAGCGCTGTACTGTCGGAGGGGCAGTACTGAGGGACTGCTGTACTGTTGGAGGGGCAGTACTGAGGGAGTGCTGTACTGTCGGAGGAGCAGTACTGAGGGAGCTCCGCAATGTCGGAGGGGCTGTACTGAGGGAGTGCTGCACTGTCGGAGGGGCAGTACTGAGGGAGTGCCGCACTGTCGGAGGGCAGTACTGAGGGAGTGGCGCACTGTCGGAGGGGCAGTACTGAGGGAGTGCTGCACTGTCGGAAGTGATGAACAGAGGGAGTGCTGCACTCTCGGAGGGGCAGTACTGACGGAGCGCTGTACTGTCGGAGGGGCAGTACTGAGGGAGCTCCGCACTGTCGGAGGGGCAGTACTGCGAGAGTGCTGCACTGTAGGAAGGGCAGTACTGAGGGAGTGCTGTACTGTAGGAGGGGCAGTACTGAGGGACTGCTGTACTGTCGGAGGGGCAGTACTGAGGGAGTGCTGTACTGTTGGAGGGGCAGTACTGAGGGAGCTCCAGAATGTCGGAGGGGCAGTACTGAGGGAGTGCTGCACTGTCGGAGGGGCAGTACTGAGGGAGTGCTGCACTGTCTGAGGGGCAGTACTGAGGGAGCTCCGCACTGTCGGAGGGGCAGTACTGAGGGAGTGCTGCACTGTCGGAGGGGCAGTACTGAGGAAGTGCCGCACTGTCGGAGGGCAGTACTGAGGGAGTGCCGCACTGTTGGAGGGGCCGTACTGAGGGAGTGCTGCACTGTCGGAGGGCAGTACTGAGGGAGAACTTCACTGTCGGAGGGGCAGTACTGAGGGAGTGCTGCACTGTCGGAGGGGCAGTACTGAGGGAGTGATTCACTGTCGGAGTGGCAGTACTGAGGGAGTGCTGTACTGTCGGAGCGGCAGTACTGAGGAAGTGCTGTACTATCGGAGGGGCAGTACTGAGGGAGTGCTGTACTGTCGGAGCGGCAGTACTGAGGGAGTGCTGCACTGTAGGAGGGGCAGTACTGAGGGAGTGCTGTACTGTGGGAGGGGCAGAACTGAGGGAGTGCTGCACTGTAGGAGGGGCAGTACTGAGGGAGCGCTGCAGTGTCGGAGTGGCAGTACTGAGGGAGTGCTGCACTGTGGGAGGGGCAGTACTGAGGGAGTGCTGCACTGTCAGAGGGGCAGTACTGAGGGAGTGCTGCACTGTCGGAGGGCAGTACTGAGGGAGAACTTCACTGTCGGAGGGGCAGTTCTGAGGGAGCGCTGCACTGTCGGAGCGGCAGTACTGAGGGAGCACTGCACTGTCGGAGGGGCAGTACTGAGGGAGTGCTGCACTGTCGGAGGGTCAGTACTGAGGGAGTGCTGCACTGTCGGAGGGGCAGTACTCAGGGAGTGCTGCACTGTCGGAGTGGCAGTACTGAGGGATAGCTGCACTGTTCCAGGGGCCGTATTGAGGGAGTGCTGCACTGTCGGAGGGGCTGTACTGAGGGAGTGCTGCACTGTCGGAGTGGCAGTACTGAGGGAGAGCTGCACTGTTCCAGGGGCCGTATTGAGGGAGTGCTGCACTGTCGGAGGGGCAGTACTGAGGGAGCGCTGCACTGTCGGAGGGGCAGTACTGAGGGAGTGCTGCACTGTCGGAGGGTCAGTACTGAGGGAGTGCTGCACTGTCGGAGGGGCAGTAGTGAGGGAGCGCTGCACTGTCGGAGGGGCAGTACTGAGGGAGTGCTGCACTGTCGGAGGGGCAGTACTGAGGGAGTGCCGCACTGTCGGAGGGGCAGTACTGAGGGAGTGCTGCACTGTCGGAGGGGCAGCACTGAGGGAGCGCCGCACTGTCGGAGGGGCAGTACTGAGGGAGTGCTGCACTGTCGGAGGGGCAGTACTGCGAGAGTGCTGCACTGTAGGAGCGGCAGTACTGAGGGAGTGCTGTACTGTAGGAGGGGCAGTACTGAGGGAGCGCTGCACTGTCGGAGGGGCAGTACTGAGGGAGTGCTGCACTGTCGGAGTGGCAGTACTGAGGGAGAGCTGCACTGTTCCAGGGGCCGTATTGAGGGAGTGCTGCACTGTCGGAGGGGCAGTACTGAGGGAGCGCTGCACTGTCGGAGGGGCAGTACTGAGGGAGTGCTGCACTGTCGGAGGGTCAGTACTGAGGGAGTGCTGCACTGTCGGAGGGTCAGTACTGAGGGAGTGCTGCACTGTCGGAGGGGCAGTAGTGAGGGAGCGCTGCACTGTCGGAGGGGCAGTACTGAGGGAGTGCCGCACTGTCGGAGGGGCAGTACTGAGGGAGTGCTGCACTGTCGGAAGTGATGAACTAAGGGAGTGCTGCACTCTCGGAGGGGCAGTATTGACGGAGCGCTGTACTGTCGGAGGGGCAGTACTGAGGGAGCTCCGCACTGTCGGAGGGGCAGTACTGAGGGAGCGCTGCACTGTAGGAGCGGCAGTACTGAGGGAGAGCTGCACTGTCGGAGGGGCAGTACTGAGGGAGTGCTGTACTGTCGGAGGGGCAGTACTGAGGGAGCTCCGCACTGTCGGAGGGGCAGTACTGAGGGATTGCTGCACTGTCGGAGGGGCTGTACTGAGGGAGTGCCGCACTGTCAGAGGGGCAGTACTGAGGGAGTGCTGCACTGTCGGAGGGGCAGTACTGAGGGAGTGCTGCACTATCGGAGGGGCAGTACCGATGGAGCGCTGCAATGTCTGAGGGGCAGTACTGAGGGAGTGCTGCACTATCGGAGAGGCAGTACTGAGGGAGCGCTGCACTGTCGGAGGGGCAATACTGAGGGAGTGCTGCACTGTCGGAGGGGCAGTACTGAGGGAGTGCTGCACTCTCGGAGGGGCAGTACTGACGGAGCGCTGTACTGTCGGAGGGGCAGTACTGAGGGAGCGCTGCACTGTAGGAGGGGCAGTATTGAGGGAGTGCTGTACTGTAGGAGGGGCAGTACTGAGGGACTGCTGTACTGTTGGAGGGGCAGTACTGAGGGAGTGCTGTACTGTCGGAGGAGCAGTACTGAGGGAGCTCCGCAATGTCGGAGGGGCTGTACTGAGGGAGTGCTGCACTGTCGGAGGGGCAGTACTGAGGGAGTGCCGCACTGTCGGAGGGCAGTACTGAGGGAGTGGCGCACTGTCGGAGGGGCAGTACTGAGGGAGTGCTGCACTGTCGGAAGTGATGAACTGAGGGAGTGCTGCACTCTCGGAGGGGCAGTACTGACGGAGCGCTGTACTGTCGGAGGGGCAGTACTGAGGGAGCTCCGCACTGTCGGAGGGGCAGTACTGCGAGAGTGCTGCACTGTAGGAAGGGCAGTACTGAGGGAGTGCTGTACTGTAGGAGGGGCAGTACTGAGGGACTGCTGTACTGTCGGAGGGGCAGTACTGAGGGAGTGCTGTACTGTTGGAGGGGCAGTACTGAGGGAGCTCCAGAATGTCGGAGGGGCAGTACTGAGGGAGTGCTGCACTGTCGGAGGGGCAGTACTGAGGGAGTGCTGCACTGTCTGAGGGGCAGTACTGAGGGAGCTCCGCACTGTCGGAGGGGCAGTACTGAGGGAGTGCTGCACTGTCGGAGGGGCAGTACTGAGGGAGTGCCGCACTGTCGGAGGGGCCGTACTGAGGGAGTGCTGCACTGTCGGAGGGCAGTACTGATGGAGTGCCGCACTGTCGGAGGGGCAGTACTGAGGGAGTGCTGCACTGTCGGAGGGGCAGTACTGAGGGAGTGATTCACTGTCGGAGTGGCAGTACTGAGGGAGTGCTGTACTGTCGGAGGGGCAGTACTGAGGAAATGCTGCACTGTCGGAGCTGCACTGTCGGAGGGGCAGTACTGAGGGAGTGCTGTACTATCGGAGGGGCAGTACTGAGGGAGTGCTGTACTGTGGGAGGGGCAGAACTGAGGGAGTGCTGCACTGTAGGAGGGGCAGTACTGAGGGAGCGCTGCAGTGTCGGAGTGGCAGTACTGAGGGAGTGCTGCACTGTGGGAGGGGCAGTACTGAGGGAGTGCTGCACTGTCAGAGGGGCAGTACTGAGGGAGTGCTGCACTGTCGGAGGGCAGTACTGAGGGAGAACTTCACTGTCGGAGGGGCAGTTCTGAGGGAGCGCTGCACTGTCGGAGCGGCAGTACTGAGGGAGTGCTGCACTGTCGGAGGGGCCGTACTGAGGGAGTGCTGCACTGTCGGAGGGGCAGTACTGAGGGAGTGCTGCACTGTCGGAGGGGCAGTACTGAGGGAGTGCTGCACTGTCGGAGGGGCAGTACTGAGGGAGAGCTGCACTGTTCCAGGGGCCGTATTGAGGGAGTGCTGCACTGTCGGAGGGGCCGTACTGAGGGAGTGCTGCACTGTCGGAGTGGCAGTACTGAGGGATAGCTGCACTGTTCCAGGGGCCGTATTGAGGGAGTGCTGCACTGTCGGAGGGGCTGTACTGAGGGTGTGCTGCACTGTCGGAGTGGCACTACTGAGGGAGAGCTGCACTGTTCCAGGGGCCGTATTGAGGGAGTGCTGCACTGTCGGAGGGGCAGTACTGAGGGAGCGCTGCACTGTCGGAGGGGCAGTACTGAGGGAGTGCTGCACTGTCGGAGGGTCAGTACTGAGGGAGTGCTGCACTGTCGGAGGGGCAGTAGTGAGGGAGCGCTGCACTGTCGGAGGGGCAGTACTGAGGGAGTGCTGCACTGTCGGAGGGGCAGTACTGAGGGAGTGCCGCACTGTCGGAGGGGCAGTACTGAGGGAGTGCTGCACTGTCGGAGGGGCAGCACTGAGGGAGCGCCGCACTGTCGGAGGGGCAGTACTGAGGGAGTGCTGCACTGTAGGAGGGGCAGTACTGAGGGAGTGCCGCACTGTCGGAGGGGCAGTACTGAGGGAGTGCTGCACTGTCGGAAGTGATGAACTGAGGGAGCGCTGCACTGTCGGAGGGGCAGTACTGACGGAGCGCTGTACTGTCGGAGGGGCAGTACTGAGGGAGCTCCGCACTGTCGGAGGGGCAGTACTGAGGGAGTGCTGCACTGTAGGAGCGGCAGTACTGAGGGAGTGCTGTACTGTAGGAGGGGCAGTACTGAGGGACTGCTGTACTGTCGGAGGGGCAGTACTGAGGGAGTGCTGTACTGTCGGAGGGGCAGTACTGAGGGAGCTCCGCACTGTCGGAGGGGCAGTACTGAGGGAGTGCTGCACTGTCGGAGGGGCTGTACTGAGGGAGTGCCGCACTGTCAGAGGGGCAGTACTGAGGGAGTGCTGCACTGTCGGAGGGGCAGTACTGAGAGAGTGCTGCACTATCGGAGGGGCAGTAATGATGGAGCGCTGCAATGTCTGAGGGGCAGTACTGAGGGAGTGCTGCACTATCGGAGGGGCAGTACTGAGGGAGCGCTGCACTGTCGGAGGGGCAATACTGAGGGAGTGCTGCACTGTCGGAGGGGCAGTACTGAGGGAGTGCTGCACTGTCAGAGGGGCAGTACTGAGGGTGTGCTGCACTGTCGGAGGGGCAGTACTGAGGGAGTGCTGCACTGTTGGAGGGGCAGTACTGAGGGAGTGCTGCACTGTTGGAGGGGCAGTACTGAGGGATTGGTGTGTACGGCCCATGTGACCCATCCACTGTTGATATGACAACACAGGGAAAGATCAAATTACGACCCAGATATCAAATCAGGAACTTTATCGATACATTGGTGGAGCTGAGAAAGGAGTGTCGCAGTTTACAAGTTTGGGCTCCTCCCTGAAATGTGTCCAGAGATACTCAGAGAGAGAGAGAGAGAGACAGAGAGAGAGAGAGATAAGAAAGACAGGGAGAGAGGGAAAGAGAGAGTGACAGAGAGAGAGAGAGATAAGAAAGACAGGGAGAGAGGGAGAGAGAGAGAGACAGAGAGAGAGAGCGACAGTGAGACAAGAGAGACATGGAGAGAGAGAGAGAGAGACAGAGAGAGAGAGAGATAAGAAAGACAGGGAGAGAGGGAGAGAGAGAGAGACAGAGAGAGAGAGAGATAAGAAAGACAGGGAGAGAGGGAGAGAGAAAGAGACAGAGAGAGAGAGTGACAGTGATGGAGAGAAAGAGAGAAAGACATGGATAGAGAGAGAGACAGAGACAAGAGAGACATGGGGAGAGAGAGAGACATGGAGACAGGGAGACAGAGAAAGACAGAGAGAGAGAGTGCGACAGTGAGAGAGAGAGACAGAGAGAGAGTGATAGAGAGAGACACTGGGAGACATAGAGAGAGAGAGAGAGGCGGGGACAGAGAGAGAGAAAGACAGAGAGAGAGACATATTGTGAGTTGATGCTGGGTCAATTATCGATGTTAAATCTGGGTCAGTACTGAGGGAGAGCTGCACTGTCGGAGGGGCAGTACTGAGGGAGCGCTGCACTGCCGGAGGGGCACTACTGAGGGAGTGCTGCACTGTCGGAGGGGCAGTACTGAGGGAGTGCTGCACTGTCGGAGGGGCACTACTGAGGGAGTGCTGCACTGTCGGAGGGGCAGTACTGAGGGAGTGCTGCACTGTCGGAGCTGCAGTACTGAGGGAGCACCGCACTGTCGGAGGGGCAGAACTGAGGGAGTGCTACACTGTCGGAGGGGCACTACTGAGGGAGTGCTGCACTGTCGGAGGGGCAGTACTGAGGGAGCGCTGCACTGTCGGATGGGCAGTACTGAGGGAGTGCTGCACTGTCGGAGGGGCAGTACTGAGGGAGTGGTGTGTACGGCCCATGTGACCTATCCACTGATGATATGACAACACAGGGAAAGATCAAATTACGACCCAGATATCAGATCAGGAACTTTGTCGATTTGTTGGGGGAGCTGAGAAAGGAGTATCACAGTTTACAAGTTTAGGCTCCTTCCTGAAATGTGTCCAGAGAGAGACAGAGAGAGAGAGAGAGAGAGAGACAGAGACAGGGAGAGAGGGAGAGTGACAGTGAGAGAGAGACAGAGAGAGAGGGAGAGAGAGAGACAGTGAGGGAGAGACAGAGAGAGGGACATGTAGAGAGGGAGAGAGACAGTGAGAGAGGGAGAGAGAGCGAGAGAGAGACAGAGAGGGAGAGTGTCATTGAGAGAGAGATAGAGAGAGACATGGAGAGAGAGGGAGAGAGACAGAGAGACACGGAGAGAGACAGCGACAGTGAGAGAGACGTGGAGAGAGGGAGAGAGAGAAAGACAGAGAGAGAGAGAGAGACGTGGAGGGCGACAGTGAGAGAGAGTCAGAGAGAGACAGACAGAGAGACAGGGAGAGGGAGAAAGAGACATGGAGACAGGGAGAGAAAGAAAGACAGAGCGAGAGAGAGCGACAGTGAGAGAGAGACAGAGAGACAGGGAGAGGGAGAGAGAGACATGGAGACGGAGAGAGAGAAAGACAGAGCGAGAGAGAGTGACAGTGAGAGAGAGACAGAGAGAGAGACGGGGAGAGGGAGAGAGAGACATGGAGACAGGGAGAGAGAAAAACAGAGCGAGAGAGACAGAGAGCGAGACATGGAGAGAGGGAGAGCGACAGTGAGAGAGAGAGCGAGAGAGAGAGAGACAGACAGAGAGACAGGCAGAGGGAGAGAGAGAAAGAGAGACAGGAGAGACATGGAGAGAGAGAGAGACATGTGACAGGGAGAGGGAGAGACAGGGAGAGAGAGAGCGACAGTGAGAGAGAGAGCAAGACGTGGAGAGAGCGAGAGAGAAAGGGAGAAAGATAGAGAGAGGCAGGCAAAGACAGAGAGAGAGACAGAAAGAGAGAGAGAGAGAGAGAGACATGGAGAGAGAAAGATAGAGAAAGGGACAGAGAGGGAATGGGAGAGAGACAGGTAGAGACAGAGATACAGGGAAAGACAGAGAGGGCGATAGACAGAGAGAGAGAGAGAGGTTGAGACAGACAGACAGTGAAAGAGAGAGATACAGAGAGGGACAGAGAGAGCCAGGAGGTCATAGAGAGAAAGAGAGCGAGAGAGAGGGACAGAGAGAGAGAGAGAGAGACAGAGAGAGAGAGAGAGACAGGGAGAGAGAGAGACGGAGAGACAGAGAGAGAGACAGGGAGAGAAAGAGAGAGAGACAGGGAGAGAGAGAGAGGTTGAGACAGACAGACAGTGAAAGAGAGAGATACAGAGAGGGACAGAGAGAGCCAAGGGGTCATAGAGAGAAAGAGAGCGAGAGAGAGGGACAGAGAGAGAGAGAGAGAGACAGAGAGAGAGAGAGAGACAGGGAGAGAGAGAGAGACGGAGAGACAGAGAGAGAGACAGGGAGAGAAAGAGAGAGAGACAGGGAGAGAAAGAGAGAGAGACAGGGAGAGAGAGAGAGAGAGAGACAGGCACAGAGAGAGACAGACAGACAGACAGACAGCAAGAGAGATAGAGGGATAGAGAGAGGTTGCGAGAGAGAGAGATGGACGGTGAGAGAGAGAGAGAGAAAGAGAGAGGGACAGGGAGAGAGAGAGAGAGGGACAGGGAGAGCGAGAGAGACAGAGAAAGAGGGAGAGAAAGAGAGAGGAACTGGGAGAAAGATTGTTGAGATAGAGCGACAGTGAGAGAGAGAGAGAGAGAGACAGTGAAAGAGAGACGGAGAGAGAGAGAGACATAGTGTGAGTTGATGCTGGTTCAATTGTCGATGATAAATCTGGCAGTGATGGATGTTTCTTAACCAAAGGTATTGAGGGAAACGGATTGATTCCTGCCAACAAATCGGATGCCAGCGGGAGAATTTGGCACATAACTTTCGGGTTCGAAATTTTAAGAATAACGTTCGCAGCGGACTGCGTAAACGGCAACATTTGTTTATTTCCTCGTTGGAAAGAATTTTATTCAGAAGAAATGCAAATAAAATAAAAGGCGTGCCTGATTCTCCCGCCAGCGTTTGATGGATAAGGGGCCGATGAGCAGGATAATGTCCGCAGGCCCGTCTGTCACGTCGGCAATCTGGGATTGGAGAGGGAGCCACAGTGAGATTGTCCGGGATCCCTCAGCCCAGGGCACTCGCTCAACTTCAGGCTTCCCTTGTGTATCTCGCACCTCTCTCCTAAAGCACCGTTCCCATGGTCAGAGCAGGGCACTCGCTCAACTTCAGGCTTCCCTTGTGTATCTCGCACCTTCTCCTAAAGCACCGTTCCCATGGTCAGCCCAGGGCACTCGCTCAACTTCACCGTCAGACCTGCAAAGTCACCCCGTCCGAATATTGACACCCAATCGTGGCCCCGGTAGCATTTCGCCCGCAGTGGGATTGTGTGAACAGTTACTATCCTTTTCTAAACCTTTGGAGACTGTGGGGTCGTAGCTCAGGTCGGCCCTGAACATGTCGCACATCCCACAGTTTGAACTGTTTTCACTGCCACGGTGGGTGAAGTGGCTTCCTCCATCAAATTCAGCTCCCTGGCAATTTTTCGGGAGTGGGCCAGAAGTCGGTCATGATGGGGGTGGAAGTGCGATGGTGAGCTCACTGGAGGGCGGGGGGAGTGGGGGCGGGACGGAATCTCAGCCGCTGTCAGTCACCAGCGGAGCAGTGACGATGTCATCACGTGTGTGTACCACCAGGTCTCTCCCCTTCAGTTCCAGGGGAATAGTCACTGAGCTCAGCAGAATTCGGTCAGGCAGAGTCAGCGTGGATTTATGAAGGGGAAGTCATGTTTGACAAATTTTCTGGAATTCTTTGAGGATGTAACGAACAGGATGGATAAAGGGGAACCAGTGGATGTGGTGTATTTGGACTTCCAGAAGGCATTTGACAAGGTGCCACATAAAAGGTTACTGCACAAGATAAAAGTTCCCGGGGTTGGGGGTAATATATCAGCATGGATAGAGGATTGGCTAACTAACAGAGAACAGAGAGTCGGGATAAATGGTTCATTCTCGGGTTGGCAATCAGTAACTTGTGGGCTGCCACAGGGATCAGTGCTGGGACCCCAACTATTTACAGTCTATATTAACGACTTAGAAGAAGGGACCGAGTGTAACGTAGCCAAGTTTGATGACGAAAAGCAATGTGTGAGGAGGACACAAAAAATCTGCAAAGGGACATACACAGGCTAATTGAGTGGGCAAATATTTGGCAGATGCAGCATAATGTTGTAAATTGTGAGGTCATGCACTTTGGCAGAAAAAAATCAAACAGCAAGTTATTATTTAAATGGAGAAAGATTGCAACGTGCTGCAGTACAGCGGGATCTGGGGGTACTTGTGCATGAAACACAAAAGGATAGTATCCAGGTACAGCAAGTGATCAGGAAGGCAAATGGAATATTAGCATTTATTGCAAAGGGGATGGATATAAAAGCAGGGAAGTCTTGCTACAGTTATACAGGGTATTGGTGAGGCCACACCTGGTATACTGCGTGCAATTTTGGTTTCCATATTTACAAAAGGATATACTTGCTTTGGAGGCAGTTCAGAGAAGGTTCACTCAGTTGATTCCGGGGATGAGGGGGTTGACTTATGAGGAAAGGTTGAGTCGGTTGGGCCTCTACTCATTGGAATTCAGAAGAATGAGGGGTGATCTTATCGAAACGTATAAGATTACGAGGGGGCTTGACAAGATGGATGCAGAGAGGATGTTTCCACTGGTGGGGGAGACTAGAACTAGAGGGCATGATCTTAGAATGAGGGGCCGCCCATTTAAAACTGAGATGAGGAGAAATTTCTTCTCTCAGAGGGTTGTAAATCTGTGGAATTCGCTGCCTCAGAGAGCTGTGGAGGCTGGGACATTGAATATATTTAAGACAGAAATAGAGTTTCTTAAACGATAAGGGGATAAGGGGTAATGGGGAGCGGGTGGGGAAGTGGAGCTGAGCCCATGATCGGATCAGTCATTATCTTATTGAATGAGGGAGGGGCAGTACTGAGGGAGTGCTGCACTGTTGGAGGGGCAGTACTGAGGGTGCGCTGCACTGTCGGAGGGGCAGTACTGAGGGAGCGCTGCACTGTCAGAGGGACAGTACTGAGGGAGTGCTGCACTGTCGGAGGGGCAGTACTGAGGGAGCGCTGCACTGTCGGAGGGGCAGTACTGAGGGAGTGCTGCACTGTCGGAGGGGCAGTACTGAGGGAGCGCTGCACTGTCGGAGGGGCAGTACTGAGGGAGCGCTGCACTGTCGGAGGGGCAGTACTGAGGGAGTGCTGCACTGTCGGAGGGGCAGTACTGAGGGAGTGCTGCACTGTCGGAGGGGCAGTACTGAGGGAGTGCTGCACTGTCGGAGGGGCAGTACTGGGGGAGTGCTGCACTGTTGGAGGGGCAGTACTGAGGGAGCGCTGCACTGTCGGAGGGGCAGTACTGAGGGAGTGCTGCACTGTCGGAGGGGCAGTACTGAGGGATTGGTGTGTACGGCCCATGTGACCCATCCACTGTTGATATGACAACACAGGGAAAGTTCAAATTACGACCCAGATATCACATCAGGAACTTTATCGATACATTGGGGGAGCTGAGAAAGGAGTGTCGCAGTTTACAAGTTTAGGCTCCTCCCTGAAATGTGTCCAGAGATACTCAGAGAGAGAGAGAGAGAGAGAGCGAGGGAGAGAGGGAGAGTGACAGTGAGAGAGAGACAGAGAGAGAGACAGTGAGAGAGACAGAGAGAGAGACATGGAGAGAGGGAGAGAGACAGTGAGAGAGAGAGGGAGAGAGAGAGAGAGAGACAGAGAGGTTGACATGGAGAGAGGGAGAGAAACATGGAGAGGAGAGAGAGAGACATGGAGAGAGAGAGTGACAGTGAGAGAGAGAGAGAGACATGGAGAGAGAGAGAGGGAGAGTGACAGTGAGAGAGAGAGAGATAGAGAGACATGGAGAGAGAGAGGGAGAGAGACAGAGAGACACGGAAAGAGAGAGCGACAGTGAGAGAGACATGGAGAGAGAGAGAGACAGAGACATGGAGAGAGAGAGAGAGACATGGAGACAGTGAGAGAGAGAAAGATAGAGAGAGAGAGAGTGACAGTGAGAGAGAGAGAGACGTGGAGAGAGGGTGAGCGACAGTGAGAGAGAGTCAGAGAGAGACAGACAGAGAGACAGGGAGCGGGAGGGAGAGACATGGAGACAGGGAGAGAGAGAAAGACAGAGCGAGAGAGAGCACCAGTGAGAGAGAGAGAGACGTGGAGAGAGGGAGAGCGACAGTGAGAGAGAGTCAGAGAGACACAGACAGAGAGACAGGGAGAGGGAGAGAGAGACATGGAGACAGGGAGAGAAAGACAAAGCGAGAGAGAGCGACAGTGAGAGAGAGAGACAGAGAGACAGGGAGAGGGAGAGAGAGACGGAGAGACAGAGAGAGAGACAGGGAGAGACAGAGAGAGAGAGAGAGACAGGCACAGATTGAGGGAGACAGACAGACAGACATCAAGAGAGATAGAGGGATAGAGAGAGGTTGCGAGAGAGAGAGATGGACGGTGAGAGAGTGAGAGAGAGGGACAGGGAGAGAGAGAGAGGGACAGGGAGAGTGAGAGAGACAGAGAAAGAGGGACAGAGAGCGAGAGGAACTGGGAGAAAGATTGTTGAGATAGAGCAACAGAGAGAGAGAGAGAGAGAGACAGTGAGAGAGAGACACAGAGAGAGAGACATAGTGTGAGTTGATGCTGGTTCAATTGTCGATGATAAATCTAGCAGTGATGGATGTTTCTTAACCAAAGGTATTGAGGGAAACGGATTGATTCCTGCCAACATATCGGATGCCAGCGGGAGAATTCGGCACATAACTTTCGGGATCGAAATTGTAAGAATAACGTTCGCAGCGGACTGCGTAAACGGCAACATTTGTTTATTTCCTCGTTGGAAAGAATTTTATTCGAAAGAAATGCAAATAAAATAAAAGGCGTGCCTGATTCTCCCGCCAGCATTTGATGGATAAGGGGCCGATGAGCAGGATAATGTCCGCAGGCCCGTCTGTCACGTCGGCAAGCTGGGATTGGAGAGGGAGCCACAGTGAGATTGTCCGGGATCCCTCAGCCCAGGGCACTCGCTCAACTTCAGGCTTCCCTTGTGTATCTCGCACCTTCTCCTAAAGCAACGTTCCCATGGTCAGCCCAGGGCACCCACTCAACTTCAGGCTTCCCTTGTGTATCTCGCACCTTCTCCTAAAGCACCGTTCCCATGGTCAGCCCAGGGCACTTGCTCAACTTCACCGTCAGACCTGCAAAGTCACCCCGTCCGAATATTGACACCCAATCGTGGCCCGGTAGCATTTCGCCCGCAGTGGGATTGTGTGAACAGTTACTATCCTTTTCTAAACCTTTGGAGACTGTGGGGTCGTAGCTCAGGTCGGCCCTGAACATGTCGCACCTCCCACAGTTTGAACTGTTTTCACTGCCACGGTGGGTGAAGTGGCTTCCTCCATCAAATTCAGCTCCCTGGCAATTTTTCAGGAGTGGGCCAGAAGTCGGTCATGATGGGGGTGGAAGTGCGATGGTGAGCTCACTGGAGGGTGGGGGGAGTGGGGGCGGGACGGAATCTCAGCCGCTGTCAGTCACCAGCGGAGCAGTGACGATGTCATCACGTGTGTGTACCACCAGGTCTCTCCCCTTCAGTTCCAGGGGAATAGTCGCTGCGAGCTCAGCAGAATTCGGTCAGGCAGAGTCAGCGTGGATTTATGAAGGGGAAGTCATGTTTGACAAATTTTCTGGAATTCTTTGAGGATGTAACGAACAGGGTGGATAAAGGGGAACCAGTAGATGTGGTGTATTTGGATTTCCAGAAGGCATTTGACAAGGTGCCACATAAAAGGTTACTGCACAAGATAAAAGTTCCTGGGGTTGGGGGTAATATATCAGCATGGATAGAGGATTGGCTAACTAACAGAGAACAGAGAGTCAGGATAAATGGTTAATTCTCTGGTTGGCAATCAGTAACTTATGGGCTGCCACAGGGATCAGTGCTGGGACCCCAACTATTTACAGTCTATATTAACGACTTAGAAGAAGGGACCGAGTGTAATGTAGCCAAGTTTGATGACGAAAAACAACGTGTGAGGAGGGCACAAAAATTCTGCAAAGGGACATAGACAGGCTAATTGAGTGGGCAAATATTTGGCAGATGCAGCATAATGTTGTAAAGTGTGAGGTCATGCACTTTGGCAGAAAAAAATCAAACAGCAAGTTATTATTTAAATGGAGAAAGATTGCAAAGTGCTGCAGTACAGCGGGACCTGGGGGTACTTGTGCATGAAACACAAAAGGTTAGTATGCAGGTTCAGCAAGTGATCAGGAAGGCCAATGGTATCTTGGTCTTTATTGCAAAGGGGATGGAGTATAAAAGCAGGGATGTCTTGCTACAGTTATACAGGGTATTGGTGAGGCCACACCTGGAATACTGTGTGCAGTTTTGGTTTCCATATTTACGAAAGGATATACTTGCTTTGGAGGCAGTTCAGAGAAGGTTCACTCGGTTGATTCCAGAGATGAGTGGGTTGACTGATGAGGAAAGGTTGAGTAGGTTGGGCCTCTACTCATTGGAATTCAGAAGAATGAGAGGTGATCTTATCGAAACGTATAAGATTACGAGGGGGCTTGACAAGGTGGATGCAGAGAGGATGTTTCCACTGATGGGGGAGACTAGAACTAGAGGGCACGATCTTAGAATAAGGGGCCGCCCATTTAAAACTGAGATGAGGAGAAATTTCTTCTCTCAGAGGGTTGTAAATCTGTGGAATTCGCTGCCTCAGAGAGCTGTGGAAGCTGGGACATTGAATAAATTTAAGACAGAAATAGAGAGTTTCTTAAACGATAAGGGGAAAAGGGGTTATGGGGAGCGGGTGGGGAAGTGGAGCTGAGCCCATGATCGGATCAGCCATGATCTTTTTGAATGAGGGAGGGGCAGTACTGAGGGAGTGCTGCACTGTCGGAGGGGCAGTACTGAGGGAGTACTGCACTGTCGGAGGGGCAGTACTGAGGGAGTACTGCACTGTCGGAGGGGCAGTACTGAGGGAGTGCTGCACTGTCGGAGGGGCAGTACTGAGGGAGTGCTGCACTGTCGGAGGGGCAGTACTGAGGGACCACTGCACTGTCGGAGGGTCAGTATAGAGGGAGCACTGCACTGTCGGAGGGTCAGTACTGAGGGAGCACTGCACTGTCGGAGGGTCAGTGCTGAGGGAGCGCTGCACTGTCGGAGGGGCAGTACTGAGGGAGCACAACACTGTCGGAGGGGCAGTATTGAGGGAGCGCTGCACTGTCGGAGGACCAGTACTGAGGGAGTGCTGCACTGTCGGAGGGGCAGTACTGAGGGAGCGCTGCACTGTCGGAGGGGCAGTACTGAGGGAGCGCTGCACTGTCGGAGGGGCAGTACTGAGGGAGCGCTGCACTGTCGGAGGGGCAGTACTGAGGGAGCGCTGCACTGTCGGAGGGGCAGTACTGAGGGAGCGCTGCACTGTCGGAGGGGCAGTACTGAGGGAGCGCTGCACTGTCGGAGGGTCAGTACTGAGGGAGCGCTGCACTGTCGGAGGGGCAGCACTGAGGGAGTGCCGCACTGTCGGAGGGGCAGTACTGAGGGAGCGCTGCACTGTCGGAGGGGCAGTACTGAGGGAGCGCTGCACTGTCGGAGGGGCAGTACTGAGGGAGCGCTGCACTTTCAGAGGGGCAGTAGTGAGGGAGTGCTGCATTCATGGAGATGCTGTCTTTCAGGATGAGATGTTAAACCTCGCCCCACCTCTCCCCCCCCCCTCCCCCCACCCCCGCAGCTATCCCCTCAGCTGGATGTAAAATATCCCTTGGGTACGATTTTGAAGACGCGCAGGGGGATTTCTGCCCCCTGTCCTGACCCCGATATTTATCCCTCAAACAACACTGTTGGAGAAACAGATGGTCTGGTCATTCTTACACTGCTGCTTGTGGGATTCTGCTGAGAGCAAATGTGCTGCTGCGTTTCCCACATTACAACAGTGACCACACTTCAATACTCCTTCATTGGCTGTGAGGAGCTTGAGAACATCCTGAGCTGGTGAGAGGAGCTTGAGAGATGAGAGATCTTTCGTTCTCATCTGAAACCAATTCCGCTGAAGTAACTTCAAGATCATAACAGATCTGTATCTCTGCGATACATTCACAGCTCCAAATCGTGGAAGGTGGTCAGAACTATACAGGCATGAGGAAATACATTTTGGTCGGGAGTGTAAGGAGGCCACACACTACTTCGGGACCATACATCTAATCTGGGTAGAGGAGCAAGGAGATCTGGGGGAAAGATACACAAATCACTAAAACCAGCAACAAATCTTAATAAGAAAACCGAGCACGAGGCTTCATTTCTAGAGGGAGAGAATTGTACAGGAGAGCAGTTAGGATCAACTTGAATATCACACTGGGAGTTACTGTGTACAGTTCTGGTCTCCATATCACACTGGGAGTTACTATGTACAGTTCTGGTCATATCACATTGGGAGTTACTGTGTACAGTTCTGGTCTTCATATCACACTGGGAGTTACTGTGCACAGTTCTGGTCATATCACATTGGGAGCTACTGTGTACAGTTCTGGTCTCCATATCACACTGGGAGTTACTGTACACAGTTCTGGTCATATCACATTGGGAGTTACTGTGTACAGTTCTGGTCATATCACACTGGGAGTTACTGTGCACAGGTCTGGTCATAGCACACTGGGAGTTACTGTGTACAGTTCTGGTCATATCACACTGGGAGTTACTGTGTACAGTTCTGGTCATATCACACTGGGAGTTACTGTGTACAGTTCTGGTCTTCATATCACACTGGGAGTTACTGTGTACAGTTCTGGTCTTCATATCACACTGGGAGTTACTGTGTACAGTTCTGGTCATCATATCACACTGGGAGTTACTGTGCACAGTTCTGGTCTCCATATCACACTAGGAGTTACTGTGCACAGTTCTGGTCTCCATATCACACTGGGAGTTACTGTGTACAGTTCTGGTCTCCATATCACACTGGGAGTTACTGTGTACAGTTCTGGTCTCCATATCACACTGTGAGTTACTGTGTACAGTTCTCGTCTCCATATCACACTGGGAGTTACTGTGTACAGTTCTGGTCTCCATATCACACTGGGAGTTACTGTACACAGTTCTGGTCATATCACATTGGGAGTTACTGTGTACAGTTCTGGTCATATCACACTGGGAGTTACTGTGCACAGGTCTGGTCATAGCACACTGGGAGTTACTGTGTACAGTTCTGGTCATATCACACTGGGAGTTACTGTGTACAGTTCTGGTCTTCATATCACACTGGGAGTTACTGTGTACAGTTCTGGTCTCCATATCACACTGGGAGTTACTGTGCACAGTTCTGGTCTCCATATCACACTAGGAGTTACTGTGCACAGTTCTGGTCTCCATATCACACTGGGAGTTACTGTGTACAGTTCTGGTCTCCATATCACACTGGGAGTTACTGTGTACAGTTCTGGTCTCCATATCACACTGGGAGTTACTGTGTACAGTTCTGGTCTCCATATCACACTGGGAGTTACTGTGTACAGTTCTGGTCTCCATATCACACTGGGAGTTACTGTGTACAGTTCTGGTCTCCATATCACACTGGGAGTTACTGTGTACAGTTGTGGTCTTCATACCAGGCTCCAAGGATTAGATTATGAGGCGACATGACTCAAAAGCTGGACTTGTATTCCCTGGAATCTAGAATGTTAAGGTGGGGATTAGATTGGGGTTTTATGGATTTTAAAAGGAATTGAGAAGGTTAGAAGGAAGGGGGAGGGGAAGAGGAGGGATGGTAGGAGGGAGAGGGTGAAAGAGGGAAGAAGGGAAGTAGAGAGGAGGGAGGGACGATAGGAGGGAATGAGGGACGGATGAAGAAGGGAGAGTGGGAGGGAAGGAGGGAGGGATGGATAGATGGAAGGAGGGAGGGAGTGAAGGAGAGAAGGAAGTAGGGAGGAAAGGAGGGAGGGAGTGAGGAATAAAGAAGGGAGTGTGGGAGGGAAGGAGTGAGGGAGTGAAGGAGGGAGGGAGGGAGGGAGGAATGAAGAAGGGAGTGTGGGAGGGAAGGAGGGAGGGAAGGATGGATGGAAGGAAGGAGGGAGAGAGTGAAGGAGAGAAGGAAGGAGGGAGGGAGGGATAGAAGGAAGGAGGGAGGGAGGGAGGGAGTGAAGGAGAGAAGGAAGGATGGAAGGAAGGAGGGAGGCAGGAAGGAAGGAAGAAGGGAGTGTGGGAGGGAAGGAGGGAGGGAAGGAAGGAGGGAGGGAGTGAAGGAGAGAAGGAAGGAGGGAAGGAAGGAAGGAGGGAGGGAGTGAAGGAAGGAGGGAGGGAGGGAGAGAAGGAAGCAGGGAGGGAGGGAGGGAGTGAAGGAGAGAAGGAAGGAGGGAAGGAAGGAAGGAGGGAGGCAGGGAGGAATGAAGACGAGAGTGTGGGATTGAAGGAGGGAGGGACTGAAGGAGAGAAGGAAGGAGGGAGGGAGGGAGTGAAGGAGAGAAGGAAGGAGGGAAGGAAGTAAGGAGGGAGGCAGGGAGGAATGAAGATGGGAGTGTGGGATGGAAGGAGGGAGGGAGTGAAGGAGAGAAGGAAGGAGGGAGGGAGGAATGAAGATGGGAGCGTGGGATGAAAGGAGAGAGGGAGTGAAGGAGAGAAGGAAGGAGGGAGGGAGGGAGTGAAGGAGAGAAGGAAGGAGGGAGGCAAGGAGGAATGAAGATGGGAGTGTGGGTTGGAAGGAGGGAGGGAGTGAAGGAGGGTGGGAGAGAAGGAGTGAGGGAGAGAAGGAGGGAGGGTGTGAAGGAGGCAAGGAGGGAGGGAGTGAAGGAAGCAGGGAGAGAAGGAGGGAGTGAGGGAGAGAAGGAAGTAGGGAGAGAAGCAGGGAAGGAGTGAGGGAGAGAAGAAGGGGCTCAGCCCACGTCCTGTGAGCCGGTGGCGATTAGCGAGCTTTTCCTGCCCCCCCCCCGCGCGCTGGGCTCTGGCTCTGGCCCGCGGGAGGACAGGCCCGCCTCCTCGCTGTAGCGGCGCTCGAAGATGCTGGGCAGCGACTCACGGAACTTGATCTTCAGCTCGCTGCTGATGAAGATGTAGACCAGGGGGATGACGCAGCTCTTGACGTGCAGCAGGCAGACCGAGTAGTAGGCCACGTAGAAGCCCAGCGTGCACAGGGCGGGCCGGCCGGCCAACAGGGCCCGGTAGTGCAGGAAGACAAAGGCGTGGTACGGCACCCAGCACAGCAGGAAGATGACCGCGTTGAGGGTGATGGCGCGGAAGAGCTTGGTGGACTTGCGGGACGGGTGCTCGGGCCGGCACAGGATGAAGGCGTTGCTCAGGCAGAAGACCAGGAAGGGCGCCAGGAAGGCCAGGCTGAACTCCAGTATGATCAGGGCGTCCCTGGTGGGGACCGCACCCTGCCGACGGGCCCCCTCCAGCCCGCGGACGCCCCAGTACAGCACGCCCAGGCTCAGCGACAGGCCCCAGATCGCCCAGGAGGCCACCACGGCCGACTGCTTGGTCCGGCACATGCGCCACCACACCGGGAAGGCCACCGAGAAGAAGCGCTCCACGCTGATCCAGGTCAGCAGGAAGGCACTGGCGGCGTTGCAGGCCACGATAAGGCTGCGGAAGGCCAGCAGGGCCTGGTTGGCAGAGTTCACCCTGGCGAGGATGCAGAGGGTGTGCACGCCCTGGAAGAACAGGAAGAGGAAGTCGGAGGTCAGCAGGTTGAGCACGTACACCACGAAGCGGTTCTTCCGCTTCAGCTTGCAGCCCAGCACCCAGAGGGCCAGGCCGTTGAGCGGGGTCCCCACCACCACTGTCAGCAGTAGCAGGGCGGAGATGATGTGGAAGTGGCGGCGATACGACGGCCCGTCGGTCCAGCTCCCGTTGCCCTGGGACGCGTTGAGCGCCGACTGCACCGAGCAAAACGGCAGCGTCATGATTGGTCCTCGCCCAGCGACCTGCGGGAGGGGGTTAGAGAGGGACACACAGTCACATTATGGTCTACAGGGCTGTAGTCACACCCGCCCTCCCGTATGGCTCAGAGACGTGGACCGCGTACAGCAGACACCTCAAGTCGCTGGAGAAATACCACCAGCGATGTCTCCGCAAGATCCTGCAAATCCCTCTGAGAGGACAGACGCACCAACGTTAGCGTCCTCGTGCAGGCCAACATCCCCAGCATGGAAGTACTGACCACACTTGATCAGCTCCACTGGGCAGGCCACATAGTTCGCATGCCCCAGACACGAGACTCCCAAAGCAAGCGCTCTACTCGGAACTCGTCCACGGCATACGAGCCAAAGGTGGGCAGAGGAAACGTTACAAGGACACACTCAAAGCCTCCCTGATAAAGTGCAACATCCCCACCGACACCTGGGAGACCCTGGTCATAGACCAGTCTGCCCTAAGTGGAGGAAGTGTATTCGGGAGGGCACTGAGCACCTCGAGTCTCGTCGCTGAGAGCGCGCAGAGATCAAGCGCAGACAGCGGAAGGAGCGTGCGGCAAACCAGTTCCACCCTCCCCTCCCCTCAACCACTGTCTGTCCCACCTGTGACAGGGACTGTGGTTCTCGTATTGGACTGTTCAGCCACCTAAGGGCTCATGCTAAGAGTGGAAGCAAGTCTTCCTCGATTCCGAGGGACTGCCTATGTTGATGATGATAGATTGAGGGATTAAGGACGTATGAAACAGAGGCAGCCACAGCAACAACTTGAATTTACATAGAACCATCGAAATTTCCAGCACGGAAGGAGGCCATTTCGGCCCATCGTGTCCGTGCCGGCCAACCAAAATCTACCCAGCCGAATCCCACTTTCCAGCTCTGGGTCCGTAGTCCTGTAGGTTACGGCACTTCATGCAAATCCCTCCATGGCCCTCGCCCCTCCCTATCTCTGTAATCTCCTCCAGCCCCACAAATCCCCCCGAGATGTCTGCGCTCCTCTAATTCTGCCCTCCTGACCATCCCTGATTATAACTGCTCGACTATCAGTGGCCGTGCCTTCAGCTGCCTGGGCCCCAAGCTCTGGAACTCCCTCCATAAACCTCTCCGCCTCTCTACCTCTCTTTCATAGAATCATAGAAATTTACAGGACGGAAGGAGGCCATTTCGGCCCATCGTGTCCGTGCCGGCCGACCAAGAGCTACCCAGCCTAATCCCACTTTCCAGCTCTGGGTCCGTAGCCCTGTAGGTTACAGCACTTCAGGTGCACATCCAAGTACTGTTTAAATGTGGTGAGGGTTTCTGCCTCTACCACCCTTTCAGGCAGTGAGTTCCGCCCCAGACCCCCACCACCCTCTGGGTGAAGACATTTCCCCTCAAATCCCCTCTAAACCTCCCCCAATTACTTTAAATCTATGCCCCCTGGTTGTTGACCCCTCTACCGAGGGAAACAGGCCCTTCCTATCCACTCTATCCAGACCCCTCATAATTTTATACACCTCAATCAGGTCTCCCCTCAGCCTCCTCTGTTCGAAGGAAAACAACCCCAGCCTATCCAATCTTTCCTCATCGCCAAAATACTCCAGTCCAGGCAACATCCTCGTAAATCTCCTCTGTACCCTCTCCAGTGCAATCACATCCTTCCTGTAATGTGCTGACCAGAACTGCACGCAGTACTCCAGCTGTGGCCTAACCAGTGTTTTATACAGTTCAAGCATAATCTCCCTGCTCTTGTATTCTATGCCTCGGCTAATAAAGGCAAGTATTCTGTATGTCTTCTTAATTACTTTATCTACCTGGCCTGCTATCTTCAAGGTTCTGTGGGTCCTTTGTTCCTCTACACTTTTCAGTTTTGTACCATTTAATGTGTTGTGAGGAGGATGCTAAGAGGCTGCAGGGTGACTTGGACAGGTTAGATGAGTGGGCAAATGCATGGCAGATGCAGTATAATGTGGATAAATGTGAGATTATCCAGTTTGGTGGCAAAAACACGAAGGCAGAATATTATCAGAATGGCGGCAGCTTAGGAAAAGGGGAGGTGCAACGAGACCTGGATGTCATGGTGCACCTGGGCAGGACCGGAACCAATGTCCGAGGGGGAGTGTTTGCTAGTGCTGTTGGGGAGGAGTTAAACTAATATTGCAGGGGGATGGGAACCGATGCAGGGAGACAGAGGGAGACAAAAATGAGGCAAAAGCAAAAGACAGAAAGGAGATGAGGAAAAGTGGAGGGCAGAGAAACCCAAGGCAAAGAACAAAAAGGGCCACTGTACAGCAAAATTCTAAAAGGACAAAGGATGTTAAAAAAGCAAGCCTGAAAGCTTTGTGTCTTAATGCAAGGAGTATCCGCATTAAGGTGGATGAATTAACTGTGCAAATAGATGTTAACAAATATGATGTGATTGGGATTACGGAGACGTGGCTCCAGGATGATCAAGTTTGGGAACTCAACATCCAGGGGTATTCAACATTCAGGAAGGATAGAATAAAAGGAAAAGGAGGTGGGGTAGCATTGCTGGTTAAAGAGGAGATTAATGCAATAGTTAGGAAAGACATTAGCTTGGATGATGTGGAATCTATATGGGTAGAGCTGCAGAACACTAAAAGGCAAAAAACGTTAGTGGGAGTTGTGTACAGACCTCCAAACAGTAGTAGTGATGTTGGGGAGGGCATCAAACAGGAAATTAGGAGTGCATGCAATAAAGGTGCAGCAGTTATAATGGGTGACTTTAATATGCACATAGATTGGGCGAGCCAAACTGGAAGCAATACGGTGGAGGAGGATTTCCTGGAGTGCATAAGGGATGGTTTTCTAGACCAACATGTCGAGGAACCAACTCGGGGGGAGGCCATCTTAGACTGGGTGTTGTGTAATGAGAGAGGATTAATTAGCAATCTCATTGTGCGAGGCCCCTTGGGGAAGAGTGACCATAATATGGTGGAATTCTGCATTAGGATGGAGAATGAAACAGTTAATTCAGAGACCATGGTCCAGAACTTAAAGAAGGGTAACTTTGAAGGTATGAGGCGTGAATTGGCTAAGATAGATTGGCGAATGATACTTAAGGGGTTGACTGTGGATGGGCAATGGCAGACATTTAGAGACCGCATGGATGAATTACAACAATTGTACATTCCTGTCTGGCGTAAAAATAAAAAAGGGAAGGGGGCTCAACCGTGGCTATCTAGGGAAATCAGGGATAGTATTAAAGCCAAGGAAGTGGCATACAAATTGGCCAGAAATAGCAGCGAACCTGGGGACTGGGAGAAATTTAGAACTCAGCAGAGGAGGACAAAGGGTTTGATTAGGGCAGGGAAAATGGAGTACGAGAAGAAGCTTGCAGGGAACATTAAGGCGGATTGCAAAAGTTTCTATAGGTATGTAAAGAGAAAAAGGTTAGTAAAGACAAACGTAGGTCCCCTGCAGTCAGAATCAGGGGAAGTCATAACGGGGAACAAAGAAATGGCAGACCAATTGAACAAGTACTTTGGTTCAGTATTCACTAAGGAGGACACAAACAACCTTCCGGATTTAAAGGGGTCAGAGGGTCTAGTAAGGAGGAGGAACTGAAGGAAATCTTTATTAGTCGGGAAATTGTGTTGGGGAAATTGATGGGATTGAAGGCCGATAAATCCCCAGGGCCTGATGGACTGCATCCCAGAGTACTTAAGGAGGTGGCCTTGGAAATAGCGGATGATTGACAGTCATTTTCCAACATTCCATTGACTCTGGATCAGTTCCTATCGAGTGGAGGGTAGCCAATGTAACCCCACTTTTTAAAAAAGGAGGGAGAGAGAAAACAGGGAATTATAGACCGGTCAGCCTGACATCGGTAGTGGGTAAAATGATGGAATCAATTATTAAGGATATCATAGCAGCGCATTTGGAAAATGGTGACATGATAGGTCCAAGTCAGCATGGATTTGTGAAAGGGAGATCATGCTTGACAAATCTTCTGGAATTTTTTGAGGATGTTTCCAGTAAAGTGGACAAAGAAGAACCAGTTGATGTGGTATATTTGGACTTTCAGAAGGCTTTCGACAAGGTCCCACACAGGAGATTAATGAGCAAAGTTAAAGCACATGGGATTGGGGGTAGTGTGCTGATGTGGATTTAGAACTGGTTGTCAGACAGGAAGCAAAGAGTAGGAGTAAATGGGTACTTTTCAGAATGGCAGGCAGTGACTAGTGGGGTACCGCAAGGTTCTGTGCTGGGGCCCCAGCTGTTTACATTGTACATTAATGATTTAGACGAGGGGATTAAATGTAGTATCTCCGAATTTGCGGATGACACTAAGTTGGATGGCAGTGTGAGCTGCGAGGAGGATGCTATGAGGCTGCAGAGTGACTTGGATAGGTTAGGTGAGTGGGCAAATGCGTGGCAGATGAAGTATAATGTGGATAAATGTGAGGTTATCCACTTTGGTGGTAAAAACAGAGAGACAGACTATTATCTGAATGGTGACAGATTAGGAAAAGGGAAGGTGCAACGAGACCTGGGTGTCATGGTACATCAGTCATTGAAGGTTGGCATGCAGGTACAGCAGGCGGTTAAGAAAGCAAATGGTATGTTGGCCTTCATAGCGAGGGGATTTGAGTACAGGGGCAGGGAGGTGTTGCTACAGTTGTACAGGGCCTTGGTGAGGCCACACCTGGAGTATTGTGTACAGTTTTGGTCTCCTAACTTGAGGAAGGACATTCTTGCTATTGAGGGCGTGCAGCGAAGATTCACCAGACTGATTCCCGGGATGGTGGGACTGACCTATCAAGAAAGACTGGATCAACTGGGCTTGTATTCACTGGAGTTCAGAAGAGTGAGAGGGGACCTCATAGAAACGTTTAAAATTCTGACAGGTTTCGACAGGTTGGATGCAGGAAGAATGTTCCCAATGTTGGGGAAGTCTAGAACCAGGGGTCACAGTCTGAGGATAAGGGGTAAGCCATTTAGGACCGAGATGAGGAGAAACATCTTCACCCAGAGAGTGGTGAACCTGTGGAATTCTCTACCACAGAAAGTAGTTGAGGCCAATTCACTAAATATATTCAAAAGGGAGTTAGATGAAGTCCTTACTACTCGGGGGATCATAGAAACATAGAAACATAGAAACATAGAAAATAGGTGCAGGAGTAGGCCATTCGGCCCTTCTAGCCTGCACCGCCATTCAATGAGTTCATGGCTGAACATTCAACTTCAGTACCCCATTCCTGCTTTCTCGCCATACCCCTTGATCCCCCTAGTAGTAAGGAACCATCTAACTCCTTTTTGAATATATTTAGTGAATTGGCCTCAACAACTTTCTGTGGTAGAGAATTCCACAGGTTCACCACTCTCTGGGTGAAGAAGTTCCTCCGCATCTCGGTCCTAAATGGCTTACCCCTTATCCTTAGACTGTGACCTCTGGTTCTGGACTTCCCCAACATTGGGAACATTCTTCCTGCATCTAACCTGTCTAACCCCGTCAGAATTTTAAATGTTTCTATGAGGTCCCCTCTCATTCTTCTGAACTCCAGTGAATACAAGCCCAGTTGATCCAGTCTTTCTTGATAGGTCAGTCCCGCCATCCCGGGAATCAGTCTAGTGAACCTTCGCTGCACTCCCTCAATAGCAAGAATGTCCTCCTCAGGTTAGGAGACCAAAACTGTACACAGTACTCCAGGTGTGGCCTCACCAATGCCCTGTACAACTGTAGCAACACCTCCCTGCCCCTGTACTCAAATCCCCTTGCTATGAAGGCCAACATGCCATTTGCTTTCTTAACCGCCTGCTGCACCTGCATGCCAACCTTCAATGACAAGGGGTATGGCATGAAAGCAGGAAGGGGGTACTGAAGTTTCATGTTCAGCCATGAACTCATTGAATGGCGGTGCAGGCTAGAAGGGCTGAATGGCCTGCTCCTGCACCTATTTTCTATGTTTCTATGTTTTTACATCAGTCATTGAAAGTTGGCATGCTGGTACAGCAGGCGATGAAGAAGGCAAATGGTATGTTGGCCTTCAGAGCTCGGGGATTTGAGTATAGGAGCAGGGAGTTCTTACTGCAGTTGTACAGGTCCTTAGTGAGGCCACACCTGGAATATTGTGTTCAGTTTTGGTCTCCTAATCTGATGAAGGACATTCTTGCTATTGAGGGAGTGCAGCGAAGGTTCAGCAGACTGATTCCCGGGATGGCTGGACTGACATATGAGGAGAGACTGGATCGACTGGGCCTGTATTCACTGGAGTTTAGAAGGATGAGAGGGGATCTCATAGAAACATATAAAATTCTGATGGGACTGGACAGGTCAGATGCAGGAAGAATGTTCCCGATGTTGGGGAAGTCCAGAACCAGGGGACACAGTCTACGGATAAGAGATAGGCCATTTAGGACTGAGATGAGGAGAAACTTCTTCACTCAGAGAGTTGTTAACCTATGGAATTCTCTATCGCAGAGAGTTGTTGAGGCCAGTTCATTGGATATATTCAAGAGTGAGTTAGATATGGCCCTTACAGCGAAAGGGATCAAGGGGTATGGAGAGAAAGCAGGAAAGGGGTACTGAGGTGAATGATCAGCCATGATCTTATTGAATGGTGGTGCAGGCTCGAAGGGCTGAATGGCCTACTCCTGCACCTATTTTCTATGTTTCTATGTTTCCTTGTTAGCCCTCCCCAAATACATTAGCTCACACTTCTCCGAATTGAATTCCATTTGCCACTGTTCTGCCCACCTGAGCAGTTCATTGATATCTTTCTGCATTATCAACCACACAGCCAATTTTAGTGACATCTGCAAAGTTGTATTTATATCGCGCCTTTAACATCCCAAGGTGTATCACAGGAGTTTTATGATAAAAATTTGACACCGAGGCACATAAGTAGAAAGTAGCGCAAGTGACCAAAAGCTTGGTCAAATAGGAAGTTTTTAAAGAACGTCTTGAAGGAGGAAAGAGTTGCCAGGATGTTGCCTGGGCTGGAGAATTTTAGCTATGAGGAAAGATTGGATAGGCTGGTGTTATTTTCTTTGGATCAGAGGAGGCTGAGGTGTATTGAGGTGTATCAAATTATGCTTGGCCTGGATCAAATGGATAGGAAGTACATAAGAACATAAGAAATAGGAGCAGGAGTAGGCCATTTGGCCCCTCGAGCCTGCTCCGCCATTTAATATCATGGCTGATCTCATCATGGGCTCAGCTCCACTTCCCCGCCCGCTCCCCATAACCCTTGACTCCCTTATCATTCAAAGATCTGTCTATCTCCACCTTAAATTGTCATGTTTGTAACCTTCACATAACTGTAACAACACTACACAGTATACACCTGTGTAATGCACACCTTGACCACAGTGGGTGAACTTGTGGGAGACACTCCTCACCTGGTCATCCAGGTATATAAAGGGAGGTCCCACGCAGGGTCATCACTTCTTGGTCCTGGGAATAAAGGTTCAGGTCACAGACTGACCTTGTCTGCAGTACATGCCTCGTGTGATTCAATAGCAAGGTGTAAGCTCACTACAGTTGGCGACAAGAAACGGGAATCAACGACTCACGAGAATGGCCACCGGTAGCACAGAGGAATGGTAATGTGTTGGTGATGACTGTGACGACTTCGTTGAGAGGCTCCAGCAGAGCTTCGTCACGAAGGACTGGCTGGGAGAGGAAGTGGCTGGCAAGCGGAGGGCGCATCTACTGACCAGCTGTGGATCTAAGACGTACGCGCTGATGAAAGATCTGCTCGCACCCGAGAAGCCGGCGGACAAGTCCTTTGAAGAGCTCAGCACTCTGATCGGTGAGCACCTCAAACTGGTGAGCAGTATACACATGGCCCGGCACCGGTTCTACACACACCGGCGTCGGGAGGGACAAAGCATATCGGTCTTCGTTGCGGACCTTCGGCGTTTGGCCAGCCTCTGTAAGTTCACAGATGCCTGCAGGGGGGAGATGTTAAGGGATTTCTTCATTGAGGGCATTGGTCATGCCGGGATTTTCAGGAAGCTTATTGAGACCAAGGGCTTGACTTTGGAAAGGGCAACGTTGATAGCTCAGACCTTCGTGGCAGGGGAAGAGGAGACCAAGATAATTTACACGCGCAGCCCTGGTTCCAACGTGGCAATGGACCAGGGAGTTAACATTGTAAACGCGACTCAGAACCCCGCAGGCAGGCAAGGGCAATTCGACACCGCCCAGGCAGCAACAGACTCTAGGGTGGACCAGCAACAGAGACAATGGCAGGGGGATCGGCAATTCACACCATCACAAGGGACAATGTGTCCCGGGATGGGACCATTGACACTCAGCAACAGAGTGCTCAGGAGTAATCAAAGAGACAATCAGAGAGGAATGCCTGTTAACAGTTCCTTTGTTCACAACAATCTCAGCTCATGCTGGAGGTGCGGTGGCAGACATATTTCGAAAACCTGTAGGTTTCAACAATTTATCTATAGAAACTGTAACTTCAGTGGACATCTGGCCAGAATGTGCAGAAAACCTGTAGCGAAGCTAGTTTACGAGGCCGTAGAACCAGACAAGAGGTCTGCAAGGCAGGGTGATGCTTGGGGCAAAGCTATGGACGCTGAAGTCCAGCGGGTTCATGTGGCAGATGTCCACAGCTCACATACCAAAATGCCACCTATGATGATGAAAGTTCTATTAAATGGCATCCCGGTATGCATGGAGCTGGACACAGGAGCCAGCCAGTCACTGATGAGTGCCCAACAATTTGAAAAACTATGGCCACACAAAGCTAACAGGCCCAAACTGGAATGCGTTGACATGCAGTTACGGACGTACACCAGAGAGATCATGCCAGTGCTAGGCAGCGCAAACTTGGTGGTCACACACAATGGACTGGAGAACCGGCTGCCACTCTGGATTGTCCCGGGGAATGGTCCCGCGCTCTTGGGGAGGAGCTGGTTAGCCGAGATGAACTGGAAATGGGGGGGATGTGCACGCCATTTCATCTGTGGAGCGAAGCTCATGCTCACAGGTCCTACAGAAATTCGAGCCACTTTTTCAACCAGGTGTCGGGAACTTTAAGGGCACCAAAGTAGTGATACGCATCACCCCGGACACCAGACCAGTGCACCACAAAGCCAGAGCCGTGCCGTATGTGATGCGTAAGAAAATTGAGAGTGAGGCTGCTAAGAGAGGGCATAATTTCGTCTGTTGAATTCAGCGACTGGGCAAGTCCCATCGTTCCTGTCCTTAAAGCGGATGGCTCGGTCAGGATCTGTGGCGACTACAAGGCCACCATCAACCGAGCGTCACTACAAGACCAATACCCGCTTCCGAGAGCGGAGGATCTTTTTGCCATGCTGGCAGGTGGCAAGCTGTTCACCAAGTTGGACCTCACTTCAGCCGACATGACTCAGGAACTGGCTGAAGAATCCAAGCTTCTGACCATCATCACCACGCACAAGGGGCTATTTGTCTACAACAGGTGTCTGTTTGGCATTCGATCAGTGGCCGCTATCTTCTAGAGGAACATGGAAGGTTTGCTTAAATCCATCCCTGGGACAATCGTATTCCAAGATGACATCCAAATCACAGGTCGAGACACCGAGGAACACCTCCACAACCTGGAGGATGCACTACGCCGACTGGACCGGGTAGGCCTGCGACTAAAGAAGACCAAGTGTGTGTTTTTGGCCCCAGAGGTCAAGTTTTTGGGCAGGAGGGTTGCCGCAGATGGGATCCGGCCCACCGAATCCAAAACGGAGGCGATTCGTCATGCGCCCAGGCCCGGCAACACATCGGAGTTGCGTTCGTTTCTGGGACGATTGAACTATTTCGGGAACTTTCTGCCGAACTTAAGTACATTGCTGGGGCCGCTACACATGCTCCTGCGTAAAGGTTGCGATTGGTTTTGGGGGGATTGTCAGGAACGGGCTTTCAATCGGAACCTGCTTTGTTCTAATAAGTTAGTGAACCTGTACGATCCCTGTAAGAAATTGATTCATCGTCCTATGGGGTTGGGTGCGTGTTGCAGCAGAGCAATGGTGAGGGCCAACTCCAACCTGTGGCTTATGCCTCCAGGTCGCTCTCCCAAGCAGAAAGGGGATATGGGATGGTTGAGAAGGAGGCACTCGCATGTGTCTACGGGGTGAAAAAGATGCACCAGTGCTTTATCGGCAGAAGGTTCGAGTTAGAAACGGACCACAAGCCGTTAACATCCCTGTTGTCCGACAGCAAAGCTGTCAATGCCAATGCATCAGCTCGCATACAGCGATGGGCTCTCATGCTGGCTGCATATGACTACACCATACGGCACCGGCCAGGCACCGAAAATTGCGCTGACGCGCTCAGCAGGCTCCCACTGGTGACTACCAAGGGGCAGCGGAGCAAAGCGCTGAGATGGTCATGGCCGTTGATGCCTTTGACAGCGCAGGCTCCCCCATCACAGCCCACCAGATCAAACTCTGGACAAACAGAGACCCCCTCCTATCCTTGATAAAGAAATGTGTCCTGACTGGGGATTGGGCGCCCGCACACGGAGCATGCCCCGAGGAGGTCAGACCGTTTCACAGACGGATGGATGAGCTCTCCATCCAAGCTGACTGCCTGCTATGGGGCAGCTGGGTAGTCAGGCCCCAGAAGGGAAGGGAGGCATTTATCAGGGAACTCCACAGCGAGCATCCAGGCATCGTGCTGATGAAGGCCATTGCCCGGTCACATGTATGGTGGCCTGGAATTGACTCAGACCTGGAACACTCAGTTCGCAGATGCACGACCTGTGCCCAGCTGGGCAATGCCCCCAGGGAGGCCCCGCTCAGCCCGTGGCCCTGGTCCACCAGGCCATGGTCACGTATCCACGTAGACTACGTGGGCCTGTTCATGGGAAAAATGTTCCTGATTGTTGTCGATGCGTACTCGAAACGGATCGAATGCATCATATTGAATTTGTGCACGACATCCACCACAGTGGAGAGTCTGCATACGATTTTTGCGACCCACGGCTTGCCGGACATCCTGGTTAGCGACAACAGCCCGTGTTACACTAGCTATGAAATCCAGGAGTTTATGTCGGGTAATGGCGTCAAACATGTCAGGACAGCACCGTTGAAGCCGGCTTCCAATGGCCAGGTGGAACGTGTGGTCCAAATCATAAAACAGGGCATGCTCCGGATTCAAGGACTCTCCCTTCAGTACCGCCTGTCGCACCTCCTGCTGACCTACAGGTCCCGACCGCATTCACTCATGGGAATCCCACCCGCGGAACTACTCATGAAACGCACGCTTAAAATGCGGCTGTCCCTCATTCATCCTGCTCTGTCGGACATTGTTGAGGGTAAGCGCCAGTCCCAAATCGAGTGACATGATCGCAACTCAGAGGGGAGATGGATAGAAATCGATGACCCCGTATTCGTTCTCAATCAGGCTTTGGGATCCAAGTGGCTTGAGGGTACTGTAATTGGCAAAGAGGGGAATAGGGTCATAGTGGTCAGACTTAACAATGGGCAGATATGCCGCAAACATCTGGACCAAGTAAAGAAAAGGTTCAGCATGGACACTGAGGAACCTGAGGAAGATCATGAGATGCTACCCACACCACTGCCAGTGAACGAGCAACAAGGACAGTCACCAGCATGCACAGTCCCTGCGGCCAGCCTGGACAGGCCGGAATCACCTCAGGCGACAGAGACGCATGCCAAGGCTCAGCCACCAGAGCCACAACTGCAGCGCTCCACGAGAGAGCGTAGACCGTCCGAAAGACTCAATCTTTGACCCAAAGACATTGGGGGGAGGTGATGTCATGTTTGTAACCTTCACGTAACTGTAACCACGCTGTACACTGCATACACCTGAGTAATGCACACCTTGACCACAGGGGGTGAACTTGTGGGAGACACTCCTCACCTGGTCACCCAGGTATATAAAGGGAGGTCCCCACACAGGGTCATCATTTCTTGGTCCTGGGAATAAAGGTTCAGGTCACGTAGTGACCTTTTCTGCAGTACATGCCTCGTGTGATTCTATAGTAAGGTGTAAGGACACTACATAAATATATTCAATGACCCAGCTCTCTGGGACAGAGAATTCCAAAGATTCACGGCCCTCTAGGAGAAGAAATTCCTCCTCATTTCCGTTGTAAAGGGGCAACCCCTTATTCTGAGACTATGCCCCCTAGCTCTAGATTCCCCCACGAGGGGAAACATCCTCTCTGCATCCACCTTGTTGAGCCCCCTCAGAATCTTATACGTTTCGATAAGATCACCTCTCAATCTTCTAAGCTACAATGCCAGGACTGGAGAATTTTGGCGATGAGGACAGATTGGATAGGCTGGGTCTGTTTTCTTTAGAACAGAGGAGGCTGAGGGGAGACCTGATTGAGGTGTATAAAATGATGTGCGGCCTAGATAGAGTGGATAAGAAGGACCTAATTATCTTAGCAGTGGTCATAGTTTTAAAGAAATTGGGGAGAGGTTTAGAGGGAAATTAAGGGGAATTTTATCACCCAGAGGGTGGTGAGGACCTGGAACTCACTGCCTGAAATGGTGGTAGAGACAGGAACCCTCATCGCTTTTAAAAAGTACTTGGATGTGCACTTGAAGTACCGTAACCTACAGCGCTATGGACCGAGAGCTGGAAAGTGGGATTAGGCTGGGTAGCTCTTGGTCGGCCGGCCCGGACAGGATGGGGTGAAATGGCCTCCTTCCGTGCTGTAAATTTCTATGACTCTATGATTCTATGAACAAACATAAGAACATAAGAACATAAGAATTAGGAACAGGAGTAGGCCATCTAGCCCCTCGAGCCTGCTCCGCCATTCAAAAAAACTCAGCTCCACTTACCCGCCCTCTCCCCATAACCCTTAATTCCCTTATTGGTTAAAAATCTATCTATCTGTGACTTGAATACATTCAATGAGCTAGCCTCAACTGCTTCCTTGGGCAGAGAATTCCACAGATTCACAACCCTCTGGGAGAAGAAATTCCTTCTCAACTCGGTTTTAAATTGGCTCCCCCGTATTTTGAGGCTGTGCCCCCTAGTTCTAGTCTCCCCGACCAGTGGAAACAACCTCTCTGCCTCTATCTTGTCTATCCCTTTCATTATTTTAAATGTTTCTATAAGATCACCCCTCATCCTTCTGAACTCCAACGAGTAAAGACCCAGTCTACTCAATCTATCATCATAAGGTAACCCCCTCATCTCCGGAATCAGCCGAGTGAATCGTCTCTGTACCCCCTCCAAAGCTAGTATATCCTTCCTTAAGTAAGGTGACCAAAACTGCACGCAGTACTCCAGGTGCGGCCTCACCAATACCCTGTACAGTTGCAGCAGGCACTCCCTGCTTTTGTACTCCATCCCTCTCGCAATGAAGGCCAACATTCCATTGGCCTTCCTGATTACCTGCTGCACCTGCAAACTAACTTTTTGGGATTCATGCACAAGGACCCCCAGGTCCCTCTGCACCGCAGCATGTTGTAATTTCTCCCCATTCAAATAATATTCCCTTTTACTGTTTTTTTTTCCAAGGTGGATGACCTCACATTTTCCGACATTGTATTCCATCTGCCAAACCTTAGCCCATTCGCTTAACCTATCTAAATCTCTTTGCAGCCTCTCTGTGTCCTCTACACAACCCGCTTTCCCACTAATCTTTGTGTCATCTGCAAATTTTGTTACACTACACTCTGTCCCCTCTTCCAGGTCATCTATGTATATTGTAAACAGTTGTGGTCCCAGCACCGATCCCTGTGGCACACCACTAACCACCGATTTCCAACCCGAAAAGGACCCATTTATCCCGACTCTCTGCTTTCTGAAAGAGAGGTAGAGAGGCGGAGAGGTTTATGGAGGGAGTTCCAGAGCTTGTGGCCCAGCCAACACAAGGCACGGCCAATGTTATGTATATAAACGGTGAGTCGGGAGGCAGAGCGGGACATCGAGGGGGAGGCCAGCTGCAACAGGGAGAGAAGGCAAAAAGGAAGTAGAAAGAAATCGAAGGGTGACATCACAGCCAAGGGGGTAAGTGACTGGCTGGTGATTGGTGAGTAGTTTTTCTTCTTTTCTTTATCAGTAGGTAACCTTTATCATTGTTGTTGCCAAATTAAGTTAATCTAGGGGTTAAATCATGGCAGGAGAGCTCGGACATGTGTCATGCTCCTCCTGTGTTATGTGGGAACTCAGGGGCGCTTCCAGTGTCCCTGACGACTACGTGTGCGGGAAGTGTATCCTGCTGCAGCTCCTGACAGACCACATTACGGCACTGGAGCTGCAGGTGGATTTACTCTGGAGCATCTGCGATGCTGAAAATGTCATGAATAGCACGTTTAGTGAGTTGGTCATACTGCAGGTAAAGGTTACACAGACAGATAGGGAATGGGTGGCCAACAGGAAGAGCAGTGGAAGGAAGGTAGTGCAAGGGTCCCCTGTGGTCATCCCCCTGCAAAACAGATACACCGCTTTGGGTGCTGTTGGGAGGGATGACTCATCAGGGGAGGGCAGCAGCCAAGTTCATGGCACCAGGGGTGGCTCTGCTGCACAGGAGGGCAGGAAAAAGAGTGGAAGAGCTATAGTGGCAGGGGATGCAATTGCAAGGGGAATAGATCAGCGTTTCTGCGACCGCAACCGAGACTCCAGGACGGTATGTTGCCTCCCTGGTGCAAGGGTCAAGGATGTCTCGGAGCGGCTGCAGGACATTCTGAAAAGGGAGGGTGAACAGCCAGTTGTCGTGGTGCATATAGGTACCAACGATATAGGTAAAAAACGGGATGAGGTCCTGCAAGCTGAATTTAGGGAGCTAGGAGTTAAATTAAAAAGTAGCACCTCAAAAGTAGTAATCTCAGGATTGCTACCAGTGCTATGTGCTAGTCAGAGTAGGAATCGCAGGATAGCTCAGATGAATACATGGCTTGAGGAGTGGTGCAAAAGGGAGGGATTCAAATTCCTGTGACATTGGAACCGGTTCTGGGGGAGGTGGGATCAGTACAAACCGGACGGTCTGCACCTAAGCAGGATCGGAACCAATGTCCTAGGGGGAGTGTTTGCTAGTGCTGTTGGGGAGAGGTTAAACTAATATGGCAGGGGGATGGGAACCTGTGCAGAGAGACAGAGGAAAATAAAATGGGGGCAGAAGCAAAAGATAGAAAGGAGAATAGTAAAAGGGGAGGGCAGAGAAACCCAAGGCAAAAAAAAAGGGCCACATTACTGTAAAAATTCTAAAGGGACAAAGATTGTTAAAAAGACAAGCCTGAAAGCTCTCTGTCTCAATGCGAGGAGTATTCGTAATAAGGTGGACGAATTAACTGCGCAGGCAGCTATTAACGATTATGATATAATTGGGATTACGGAGACATGGCTCCAGGGTGACCAAGGCTGGGAACTCAACATCCAGGGGTATTCAACAGTCAGGAAGGATAGACAGAAAGGAAAAAGAGGTGGGCTAGCGTTGCTGGTTAAAGAGGAAATTAACGCAATAGTAAGGAAGGACATTAGCTTGAATGATGTGGAATCGGTATGGATGGAGCTGTGGAATACCAAAGGGCAGAAAACGCTAGTGGGAGTTATGTACAGACCACCAAACAGTAGTAGTGAGGTTGGGGATGGCATCAAACAAGAAATTAGGGATGCATGCAATAAAGGTACAGCTGTTACCATGGGCGACTTTAATCTACATATAGATTGGGCTAACCAAACTGGTAGCAATGCGGTGGAGGAGGATTTCCTGCTGTGTATTTGGAATGGCTTTCTAGACCAATATCTCAAGGAACCAACTAGAGGGCTGGATTTTGGGAGGAAATGTTGTGGGACCTTTTCGTGCTTGGAATCGGCCACGATGTCATTCTTCGCAAGCTGCTGTCTGCCGAATCCCCAGACCTGAACAAGGACATCACGATAGTCCAGGCTTTCATGTCCACGAACGATAACACTAAACAGATATCTTCTCACCATTGAAGCTCACCGGCAAGTACTGTGCATAAAATAATGCCTGCAGCAGGCCGAACTGTACATGGCAGAGCCTACACGCCTGCAGAGGCCAGACCTAGGATGACTCAGAGTCCGCCGTGGGCCGTGAATGTGGATCCATTAACACCATGTTGACACTGTGGGGGTAATCATCGAGCCCATCAATGTCGATTCAAGCACTACGTGTGCAAAGGCTGTGGAACAATGGGGCACCTTCAGCGAATGTGCAAGCGTGCTGGGACTCACCACGTGGCAGAGTCGGCAGAAGATGATCGATCCGACGTGGATCACACTGAACGAGTAAGAGAGGCAACTCAACCCGAGACTGAAGAGGAAGTATATGGGGTTCACACCTTCACCACCAAAAGTCCTCCGATAATGTTGAAAGTCAAATTAAACGGCATTCCAGTTTCCATGGAGTTGGACACGGAGGGAGTCAGTCAATTATGAGTCAGAAGGCTTTTGAGAAACTGTGGGGCAACAAGGCACAAAGGCCCAAACTGAGCCCGATTTATACAAAGCTGCGCACTTACACCAAAGAGCACATACCAGTCATTGGCAGTGCGGCAGTGAAGGTATCGTACACTGGAGCTGTACATGATTTACCACTGTGGATTGTACCAGGCGATGGTCCAATGCTGTTCGGCAGAAGCTGGCCAGGAAAGATTCGATGGAACTGGGATGACATCAAAGCACTGTCTTCGGTGGATGATGCCTCGTGCGACCAAGTGATGAGCAAATTTCTGTCACTATTTGAACCAGGCATCGACAACTTCACAGGTGCCAAGGTGCAGATCCATCTAGTCCCTGATACACGGCCTGTCCATCACAAGGCTCGAGCGATTCCATATTTGATGTGGGAGAAAGTCGAGATTGAACTGGACAGACTTCAACGAGAGGGGATCATATCGCCAGTCAAGTTCAACAAGTGGACCAGCCCAATTGTTCCAGTGTTGAAAAGCGATGGGACGGTCAGAATCTGCGGAGACGACAAGGTAACGATCAACCGAGTCTCGTTACAAGACCAGTATCCGCTACCCAAGGCGGATGACCTGTTCGCAACGTTAGCAGGAGGGATGTCATTCACCAAGCTGGATCTAACCTCCACTTACATGACACAGGAGCTGGCTGAGTCTTCGAAAAGACTGACGTGCATCAACACGCACAAAGGGCTGTTTATATACCACAGGTGCCCTATCGGGATTCGCTCGGCTGTTGCCATTTTCCAGAGGAACATGGAGAGTTTGCTGAAATCGGTTCCACACACTGTGGTGTTCCAAGACGACATCCTGATCACTGGTCGTGACACCATCGAACATTGACACAACCTGGAAGAGGTTCTAAAGTGACGAGACAGAGTGGGACTCAGGCTGAAACACTCCAAGTGTGTTTTCCTGGTGCCCGAAGTTGAATTTTTGGGGAGAAAGATTGTGGCGGACGGCATCAGACCCACGGACTCAAAGACAGAGGCACCCAGACCACAGAATGTGACAGAGTTATGTTCGTTCTTGGGACTCCTCAACTATTTTGGTAACTTTCTACCCGGGTTGAGCACGTTGTTCGAACCATTGCATTTATTGCTACACAAGGGTGACGACTGGGTTTGGGACAAATCTCAAGAGACAGCCTTTAATAAGGCCAGAAACCTGCTATGCTCTAACAAGTTCCTGTATTGTATGACCCGTGTAAACGTTTAGTACTAGCTTGTGATGCATCTTCGTACGGGGTCGGTTGTGTATTACAGCAAGCCAATGTGTCAGACAAACTGCAACCGGTTGCATATGTGTCCAGAAGTTTATCTAAGGCTGAAAGAGACTACAGAATGGTTGAGAAAGAAGCATTAGCATGCGTATACGGGGTTAAAAAAATACATCAATACTTATTTGGACTCCGGTTCGAGCTCGAAACCGACCACAAACTGCTCATTTCGCTGTTCTCAGAAAGCAAAGGTACTAAGACCAATGCTTCATCCCGCATCCAAAGATGGGCATGGGCATTATCTGCGTATGACTACGTAATCCGCCACAGACCAGGCACTGAGAACTGTGCTGATGCCCTCAGTCGGCTACTATTGGAAATGGTGCAACCCGCAGACTTGCTTCTTGTAATGGATGCTTTTGAGAGCGAGAGGTCACCTGTCACAGCTCGCCAGATCAGGACCTGGACTAGCCAGGACCCTGTGCTATCACTAGTAAAAAACTGTGTTCTTAATGGGAGCTGCTCGGCGGTTCCTGGGAAAATGCAAGACAAAAGTAAGCCGTTTTACCGATGCAAGGACGAAATGTCCATCCATTCGGATTGTCTCCTATGGGGGAATCACGTGGTTTCGCCAAAAAAAGGCAGGGAAACGTTTATACGCGACCTACACAGTACCCATCCAGGCAGAGTCATGATGAAGGCTATCGCCAGGTCGCACGTTTGGTGGCCCGGCATTGACTTGGAATTGGAGTCATGCGTACACCAATGTAACACTTGCTCACAGCTGAGCAATGCACCAAGGGAGGGCCCCACTGAGTCTGTGGTCCTGGCCCTCCAAACCATGGGCCAGGGTCTACGTAGATTTCGCTGGCCCCTTTCTAGGAACGATGTTCCTAGTATCAGTGGACGTTTACTCTAAATGGATTGAATGTATAATGTCATCATGTACGTCCACTGTCACCATTGAAAGCCTCAGGGCCATGTTCGCCACCCATGGTTTGCCCGATGTCCTTGTTAGTGACAACGGACCGTGTTTCACCAGCTCGGAATTCCTGATCCACAATGGCATCAAGCATATCAGGTCTGCACCGTTTAAGCCCACATCCAACGGTCAAGCGGAACGGGCAGTCCAAACTATCAAGCAGAGCTTGAAACACGTGACGCACGGTTCCCTGCAGACCCGTTTATCTCGGGTTCTGCTCAGCTACCGGACGCGACCCCAGTCGCTCACCGGGGTTCCTCAAGCGGAATTGTTAATGAAGAGATCCCTCAAAACCAGGCTCTCCTGAGTCCACCCGGATCTTAATGATCATGTCGAAACCCGGTGTCACCGGCATAACGTGTACCACGATCACGTGACATTGATGTAAACGACCCCGTGTTTGTTCTTAATTATGGTCATGGTCCCAAATGGGTTGCTGGCACGGTCTTGGTCAAGGAGGGGAAGAGAGTGTTTGTTGTCAAACTACGTAATGGACAAATGTGCAGAAAGCACTTGGATCAGACCAAACTGCGATTCACCGACAACCAGGAACAACTTGAAGAGGACATCACCATCATCGATCCACCAACACACACCCAACCAGCAATCGACCTCGCTGTCGATCACGATGATGAACCCACCAGGCCCGACAGTCCTGTCAGACCAGCTACACCACAGTGCAGCAATGACCCGATCAACTCACCCATGCCAAGACATCAACTCAGGCGATCAACCCCGGATCGCCTCAACTTGTAAATAACTTGTATCTAAGACTATGGTTGGGGCGGGGGGGGGGGAGAGTGATGTTATGTATGTACACTTTATAATAGTGTAAGACTTGCCACCAGGGGGCGCACCTGTTGGAGACCCAAGGGACATCTACATTCCTCGTGTCAGCAAGTACAAAAGGCAATCTGCCATGCTGCTTCAGCACTCTGGAGTTTGATTAAAGAGACGAAGGTCACACCAGTTTCAGCTGATAGCACACAATCTTGCGGAGTAATTCTGAATATAACGGCCACCGATGGTGGAGCGATTATAACCAGGGATGCTCAGGAGGGTGGAATTCGAGGAGCGCAGACATTTCGGGGGGTTGTGAGGCTGGAGGAGATTACAGAGGTAGGGAGGGGTGAGGACCATGGAGGGATTTGAAAACCAGGCAGAGAATTTTGAAATCGAGACATTGCTTAACCGGGAGCCAATGTAGGTCAGCGAGCACAGGGGGTGATGGGTGAGCGGGACTCGGTGCGAGTTAGGACACGGGGCAGGGAGCACAGGGAGTGATGGGTGAGCGGGACTCGGTGCGAGTTAGGACACGGGGCAGTGAGCACAGGGGGTGATGGGTGAGCGGGACTCAGTGCGAGTTAGGACACGGGGCAGGGAGCACAGGGAGTGATGGGTGAGCGGGACTCGGTGCGAGTTAGGACACGGGGCAGTGAGCACAGGGGGTGATGGGTGAGCGGGACTCGGTGCGAGTTAGGACACGGGGCAGTGAGCACAGGGGGGTGATGGGTGAGTGGGACTCGGTGTGAGTTAGGACACGGGGCAGTGAGCACAGGGGGTGATGGGTGAGCGGGACTCAGTGCGAGTTAGGACACGGGGCAGGGAGCACAGGGAGTGATGGGTGAGCGGGACTCGGTGCGAGTTAGGACACGGGGCAGTGAGCACAGGGGGTGATGGGTGAGTGGGACTCGGTGCGAGTTAGGACACGGGGCAGTGAGCACAGGGGGGTGATGGGTGAGTGGGACTCGGTGCGAGTTAGGACACGGGGCAGTGAGCACAGGGGGGTGATGGGTGAGTGGGACTCGGTGTGAGTTAGGACACGGGGCAGTGAGCACAGGGGGTGATGGGTGAGTGGGACTTGGTGTGAGTTAGGACACAGGGCAGTGAGCACAGGGAGTGATGGGTGAGTGGGACTGGGTGTGAGTTAGGACACGGGGCAGTGAGCACAGGGGGTGATGGGTGAGTGGGACTCGGTGCGAGTTAGGACACGGGGCAGTGAGCACAGTGGGTGATGGGTGAGCGGGACTCGGTGCGAGTTAGGACACGGGGCAGTGAGCACAGGGGGTGATGGGTGAGTGGGACTCGGTGCGAGTTAGGACACGGGGCAGTGAGCACAGGGGGGTGATGGGTGAGTGGGACTCGGTGTGAGTTAGGACACGGGGCAGTGAGCACAGGGGGTGATGGGTGAGTGGGACTTGGTGTGAGTTAGGACACCGGGCAGTGAGCACAGGGGGTGATGGGTGAGTGGGACTGGGTGTGAGTTAGGACACGGGGCAGTGAGCACAGGTGGTGATGGGTGAGCGGGACTCGGTGCGAGTTAGGACACGGGCCTGTGAGCACAGGGGGTGATGGGTGAGTGGGACTCGGTGAGAGTTCGGACACGGGGCAGTGAGCACAGGGGGTGATGGGTGAGCGGGACTCGGTGTGAGTTAGGACACGGGGCAGTGAGCAAAGTGGGTGATGGGTGAGTGGGACTCGGTGCGAATTAGGACATGGGGCAGTGAGCACAGGGGGTGATGGGTGAGTGGGACTCGGTGTGAGTTAGGACACGGGGCAGTGAGCACAGTGGGTGATGGGTGAGCGGGACTCGGTGCGAGTTAGGACACGGGGCAGTGAGCACAGGGGGTGATGGTTGAGTGGGACTCGGTGCGAGTTAGGACACGGGGCAGTGAGCACAGCGGGGTGATGGGTGAGTGGGACTCGGTGTGAGTTAGGACACGGGGCAGTGAGCACAGGGGGTGATGGGTGAGTGGGACTTGGTGTGAGTTAGGACACAGGGCAGTGAGCACAGGGTGTGATGGGTGAGTGGGACTGGGTGTGAGTTCGGACACGGGGCAGTGAGCACAGGGGGTGATGGGTGAGTGGGACTCGGCGCGAGTTAGGACACGGGGCAGTGCGCACAGGGGGTGATGGGTGAGTGGGACTTGGTGTGAGTTAGGACACGGGGCAGTGAGCACAGGTGGTGATGGGTGAGCGGGACTCAGTGCGAGTTAGGACACGGGGCAGTGAGCACAGGGGGTGATGGGTGAGTGGGACTCAGTGCGAGTTAGGACACGGGCCTGTGAGCACAGGGGGTGATGGGTGAGTGGGACTCGGTGCGAGTTAGGACACGGGGCAGTGAGCACAGGGGGTGATGGGTGAGCGGGACTTGGTGTGAGTTAGGACACGGGGCAGTGAGCACAGGGGGTGGTGGGTGAGCGGGACTCAGTGCGAGTTAGGACACGGGGCAGTGAGCACAGGGGGTGATGGGTGAGCGGGACACGGTGTGAGTTAGGACACAGGGCAGTGAGCACAGGGGGTGGTGGGTGAGCGGGACTCAGTGCGAGTTAGGGTACGGGGCAGTGAGCACAGGGGGTGATGGGTGAGCGGGACACGGTGTGAGTTAGGACACGGGGCAGTGAGCACAGGGGGTGATGGGTGAGCGGGACACGGTGTGAGTTAGGACACAGGGCAGTGAGCACAGGGGGTGATGGGTGAGTGGGACTCGGTGTGAGTTAGGACACGGGGCAGTGAGCACAGAGGGTGATGGGTGAGCGGGACTCGGTGCGAGTTAGGACACGGGGCAGTGAGCACAGGGGGTGATGGGTGAGCGGGACACGGTGTGAGTTAGGACACAGGGCAGTGAGCACAGGGGGTGATGGTTGAGTGGGACTCGGTGCGAGTTAGGACACGGGGCAGTGAGCACAGCGGGGTGATGGGTGAGTGGGACTCGGTGTGAGTTAGGACACGGGGCAGTGAGCACAGGGGGTGATGGGTGAGTGGGACTTGGTGTGAGTTAGGACACAGGGCAGTGAGCACAGGGTGTGATGGGTGAGTGGGACTGGGTGTGAGTTCGGACACGGGGCAGTGAGCACAGGGGGTGATGGGTGAGTGGGACTCGGCGCGAGTTAGGACACGGGGCAGTGCGCACAGGGGGTGATGGGTGAGTGGGACTTGGTGTGAGTTAGGACACGGGGCAGTGAGCACAGGTGGTGATGGGTGAGCGGGACTCAGTGCGAGTTAGGACACGGGGCAGTGAGCACAGGGGGTGATGGGTGAGTGGGACTCAGTGCGAGTTAGGACACGGGCCTGTGAGCACAGGGGGTGATGGGTGAGTGGGACTCGGTGCGAGTTAGGACACGGGGCAGTGAGCACAGGGGGTGATGGGTGAGCGGGACTTGGTGTGAGTTAGGACACGGGGCAGTGAGCACAGGGGGTGGTGGGTGAGCGGGACTCAGTGCGAGTTAGGACACGGGGCAGTGAGCACAGGGGGTGATGGGTGAGCAGGACACGGTGTGAGTTAGGACACGGGGCAGTGAGCACAGGGGGTGATGGGTGAGCGGGACACGGTGTGAGTTAGGACACAGGGCAGTGAGCACAGGGGGTGATGGGTGAGTGGGACTCGGTGTGAGTTAGGACACGGGGCAGTGAGCACAGAGGGTGATGGGTGAGCGGGACTCGGTGCGAGTTAGGAAGCCGTGTTTTGGATCACCTCTAGTTTACGTAGGGTAGAACGTGGGAGGCCAGCCAGGTGTGCGTTGCAATAGTCAAGTCTGGA